>NC_091325.1:1176865-1289365 GCF_038502225.1 Cherax quadricarinatus
TGCCACCACAACACCTGCCACCACAACACCTGCCACTACAACACCTGCCACCACAACACCTGCCACCACAACACCTGCCACCACAACACCTGCCACTACAACACCTGCCACCACAACACCTGCCACCACAACACCTGCCACCACAACACCTGCCACCACAACACCTGCCACCACAACACCTGCCACCACAACACCTGCCACCACAACACCTGCCCCCCCAGCACCTGCCACCACACCCTGCCACCACAACACCTGCCACCACAACACCTGCCACTACAACACCTGCCACTATAATACCTGCCACTACAACACCTGCCTCTACAACATCTGCCACTGCAACACCTGCCACTACAACACCTGCCACCACAACATCTGCCTCTGCAACACCTCCCACCACAACACCTGCCATCACAACACCTGCCACCACATTACCTGCCACCACAACACCTGCCACCACAACACCTGCCACCACAACACCTGCCACCACAACACCTGCCACCACAACACCTGCCACCAGAACACCTGCCACCACAACACCTGCCACCACAACACCTGCCACCACAACACCTGCCACTACAACACCTGCCACAACAACACCTGCCACTACAACACCTGCCACTACAACACCTGCCACAACAACACCTGCCACTACAACACCTGCCACCACAACACCTGCCACCACAACACCTGCCACCACAACACCTGCCACCACAACACCTGCCACCACAACACCTGCCACCACAACACCTGCCACTACACAATACATGTCTTCACTTGTACTTGTTGCAGGAACTATGAAATCTTCTCGTATTATATGTCATTTTTATGACTTTTGACGACCTCTGACGACCTCTGACGACCTCTGACGACCTCTGACGACCTCTGACGACCTCTGACGACCTTTCCTGTGTCTGGTTCCTAGAGTTTATCTTCTCTGACAGACCGACCAGAGATCAGTCTTTCCTGATGACTGCTTCTTCAAAGAGGCTGTTGATGCTGACGGTCCACTGTCAAGAACATCACAGCCTTGTTGATCTGGTACTTACCTGGAGTATACCTGGAGGGTAATTCGGGGGTCAACGCCCCCGCGCCTCGCTCCATGACCAGGTCTGGTGAAGACAGGGATCCAATATCCTCTAGAAGATTTAAATCTGTTCCAACAATATTTGTGATAACTGCTGGTAGCAAGTTGAAGTCTTGGATCACGGATGTTGACGTAGTGTTCTCTTACTGTGTTTCGCGGTATGCTGGCTTATTACTGGGTTTCATTTTCACTTCCTTTCGTATATCTCACTCCAGTACGTAGTGTTAATGTAAGAAATGCGAAGTGTGTGAATTCGGGAGTAGGCACTCATGTATTTTCTATGCATATATATTATCAGGACGGAAGATAGGTAACATTTGTCAGGAAACAGGACAAGTATTTCCTGAAGCTGGTTTTAGTTATATGATGACCCACAGCTGGAGCTTTTGGTCATCAGTCTTCATTAGTGGATTACAGAGACATCAACACTGGTGGAAGACGAAGCAGAGAGGTAATTGATGTCATACATCTATCACCTTTGCTATAAAGATGAGAAACAGGAGAGGCACCAGGATACTACCTTCACCTACTGAACTGTTTACTTTGTTAAGGTTAGATTTTCCTTTGTTTACTACTACTACTTCAAGTCTTTGCGTTTTATTTGTCAGTAAACTGAATACCTATTTTTGCACTTTTCCAAACGACCTATGACCCTTATTTTCTGGGCTGTCCCTCTGTGAGGTCATTACTTACAAACTTGAACTAAGTCTGTGTGCACCACATCTACCTTTTGATTTTCTTCCAAAACCTTCGCAATTCTTTTCGTAATGATCCAGTATACCTGGAGGGCGGTTAGGGGGCCAGCACCCCCGTGGCCCGGTCCATGACCAGGTCTCATGGTGGATCAGGGCTTGATCAACCAGTCTGTTATGTATGAACCGTAGCCCGGCTGGTCAGGTACTGGCTTTCGGTGTCTGTCCAGCTCCCTCTTGAAGACAGCCGGGGGTCTTGAAGACAGCCGGGGGTCTTGAAGACAGCCAGGGGTCTTGAAGACAGCCAGGGGTCTTGAAGACAGCCAGGGGTCTTGAAACACCGATCAAACAGCCAAAGGGTCTTGAAGACAGCCGGGGGTCTTGAAGACAGCCAGGGGTCTTGAAGACAGGGGTCTTAAAGACAAAGAAGGGTCTTAAAGACAGCGGGATCTTGAAGACAGCCAGGGGTCTTGAAGACAGCCAGGGGTCTTGAAGACAGCCAGGGGTCTTGAAGACAGCCAGGGGTCTTGAAGACAGCCAGGGGTCTTGAAGACACCGGGATCTTGAAGACAGCCAGGGGCCTTGAAGACACCCATGCGTTTTGAAGACAGCCAGGGGTCTATTGGTAATCCCTCTTATGTATGCTGGGAGGCAGCTGAACAGCCTTGGGCCCCTGACACTTACAGCACTCTCTCTCTTAGTATACACATGGCGCCCCTGACTTTCGTTATATCCCCGCTCTAAATCATTATTGACCTCAATGAATAAGTCATATTTACCATGAAATTACTGATTCGTAAATTCCTCATCATTTCAAGGCATTTTATATTTGATGTTAGTACTTCTGGTCTGTAAATTTGTGCCAGAGTTCTAGTGCCTCCTTTGTGCACCAGAGTTATGTCTCCTCTTTTTAAAGCCTCCGGGATTTCATTTAGTTGTAAACATTTTCTTCCAACAATATTGAGTGTTCGTGGTAGTGGTATTTTGCGATTCTTTATAAAGACTTGCAGGAATAATGGCCAGGTGCGACACATGTGGCTATATTTGATGCCACCTTTGCGAATCTCTGGGGACGTGTGCCAGTGTCAGTTGTATGATCTGTAGGATAGTCAGAGGTAATATAACTGCCTCCCAGCATACGTAATGGGGATTACTAGTAGACCCCTGGCTGTCTTCAAGACCCCGGGCTGTCTTCAAGACCCCGGGCTGTCTTCAAGACCCCGGGCTGTCTTCAAGACCCCGGGCTGTCTTCAAGAAGGCACTGGACAGGCACCTAATATCAGTACCTGACCAGCCGGGCTGTAGTTCGTGCGTCAGTTTGCTTGCGACCAGTAGTGACAGCCTGGTTGATCAGATCCTGATCCACTACGAGGCCTGGTCTCAGACCGGGCCGAGGGGGCGTTGACCCCCAAAACCCTTTCCAGGTATACCTGGAACCTTCACTCTGGTGTAGTTTACTGGAATGTTTAACAGTGACTCGTACTGCAGTCTCAGAACTTCACTTATTGCTTCACCAGTTTCCAGTTATGATCTCAGTGCCACACTTCACCAACTTTTCTTTCACATTGATTTTACGAATATTTAGAAATTCTGCGCTTCTACCATCTGTTATGTATAGTCGTGTATCTGAGTCTGTGATGTATACCAGTATTATCTCACGTATATTGTGTCTTCTCTCAGATATTATCTGTCCTCCCAGATATTCTCTCAGATATTCTCTCAGATGTTCTTCTCTAACTATTGATCAGTCTTTCTTCTTTCTTTCCCTGTCAGCTTCGTCAGATCTTGTATGTTTCTATATTCAGCTTTCCCCAGGGCTCGTGTGGGTTTAGGTCGCTCATGACTGCGTCTCACGGAATGTCTCATACATTCTTATTTTCTTTCCAGTCAATTCTCTGATAGTTGAGAAAGAATTTTCTCAACATTCTTCACGAGGATTGTTAGTCACATTCTACTCTAGCATTTATAATTGTATTTACTTAGCTGTGCTTGCAGGGGTCGAGTCACAGCTCCTGGCCTCGCCTCTTCACTGATCGCTACTAGGTCCTTTCTCTCTCTGCTTTCTGAGCTTTGTCATACCTCGTCTTAAAGCTATGTATGGTTCCTTTAAGACGAGGTATGACAAAGCTCAGGAAGCAGAGAGACAGACAGGACCTAGTAGCAATCAGTGAAGAGGCGGGGCCAGGAGCTGAGTCTCGACCCCTGAAACCACAATTAGGCGAGTACACACACACACACACACACATTCACACACTGTGTGAGTGAGTGTGTGTGCGTGTGTGTGTGTGTGTGTGTGTGTGTGTGTGCACTCACCTAGTTGAGGTTGCAGGGGTCGAGTCCAAGTTCCTGGCCCCGCCTCTTCACTGGTCGCTACTAGGTAACTCTCACTGAACCTTGAGCTTTATCATACCTCTGCTTAAAGCTATGTATGGATCCTGCCTCCACTACATCGCTAGCCAAATTATTCCACTTCCTGACTACTCTGTGGCTGAAGAAATACTTCCTAACATCCCTGTGATTCATCTGTGTCTTCAACTTCCAATTGTGTCCCCTTGTTACTGTGTCCAATCTCTGGAACATTCTGTCTTTGTCAATTCCTCTCAGTATTTTGTATGTCGTTATCATGTCCCCCCCTATCTCTCCTGTCCTCCAGTGTCGTCAGTCCGATTTCCCTCAACCTTTTTTCGTAGGACATTCCCCTGAACTCTAGAACTAACCTTGTTGCAAACCTTTGTACTTTCTCTAATTTCTTGACGTGCTTGACCGGGTGCGGGTTCCTAACTGGTGCTGCATACTCCAGTATGGCCTGACGTACACAATGTACAGTGTCTTTAACGATTCCTTATTAAGGTATCGGAACGCTATTCTCAGGTTTGCCAGGCGCCCATATGCTGCAGCAGTTATCTGGTTGATGTGTGCCTCCGGAGACATGCTCGGTGTTATGGTCACCCCAAGATCTTTCTCCTTGAGTGAGGTTTGCAGTCTTTGTCCACCTAGCCTATACTCTGTCTGTGGTCTTCTTTGCCCTTCCCTGATCTTCATGACTTTGCATTTGGCGGGGTTAAATTCGAGAAGCCAGTTTCTGGACCACGTGTCCAGCCTGTCCAGGTCTCTTTGAAGTCCTGTCTGATCCTCATCTGATTTAATTCTTATCATTAACTTCACATCATCTGCGAACAGTGACACTTCTGAGTCTATCCCTTCCATCATGTCATTCACATATATCAAAAATAGCACTGGACCTAGGACTGACCCCTGTGGGACCCCGCTCGTCACAGGCGCCCACTGTGATACCTCATAACATACCATGACTCGTTGTTGCCTCCCTGTCAGGTATTCTCTGATCCAGTGCAATGCCCTTCCTGTTATACGTGCCTGATCCTTTAGTTTCTGCACTAATCTCTTGTGAGGAACTGTGTCGAAGGTCTTCCTACAGTCCAGGAAAACGCAATCAACCCACCTCTCTCGTGTCTTACTTCTGTTACCTTGTCATAAAACTCCAGAAGGTTTGTGACACAGAATTTTCCTTCCATGAATCTGTGCTGGTTGTCGATTATACTCTTGTTCCGTTCCAGGTGCTCCACCACTCTCCTCCTGATAATCTCCATAACTTTGCATACTATACACGTCAGTGACACTGTGTGTGTGTGTACTCACCTAATTGTACTCACCTAATTGTGGTTGCAGGGCTCGATTCACAGCTCCTGGCCTCGCCTCTTCACTGAACACTACTAGGTCCTCTCTCTCCCTGCTCTCTGAGCTTTATCGTACCTCGTCTTAAAGCCATGTATGGTTCCTGCCTGTGTACTCACCTAATTGTACTCACCTAATTGTGGTTGCAGGGGTCGAGACTCAGCTCCTGGTGTGTGTGTGTGTGTGTGTGTGTGTGTGTGTGTGTGTGTGTGTGTGTGTGTGTGTGTGTGTGTGTGTGTGTGTGTGTGTGTGTGTGTGTGTGTGTGTGTGTGTGTGTGTGTGTGTGTCTATCACTTCAATAAAAACATCAGGAAATCCGGATTTACATTCCGGATTTCACAATAAAAAACGGAATATGTTGGGTATAAAAAAAACGAGATTTTTTTATTCAGCAAATTGAAGGAGTTAAACCTGGACCTGTGTTTACTAAATCTGTACGTTATTGTACGTATGTATTTGTACGTTATTGTACGTATGTATTTGTACGTTATTGTACTTATGTATTTGTACGTTATTGTACGTATGTATTTGTACGTTATTGTACTTATGTATTTGTACGTTATTGTACGTATGTATTTGTACGTTATTGTACGTATGTATTTGTACGTTATTGTACTTATGTATTTGTACGTTATTGTACGTATGTATTTGTACGTTATTGTACTTATGTATTTGTACGTTATTGTACTTATGTATTTGTACGTTATTGTACGTAAGTATTTGTACGTTATTGTACGTAAGTATTTGTACGTTATTGTACGTATGTATTTGTACGTTATTGTACTTATGTATTTGTACGTTATTGTACGTATGTATTTGTACGTTATTGTACGTATGTATTTGTACGTTATTGTACGTATGTATTTGTACGTTATTGTACGTATGTATTTGTACGTTATTGTACGTATGTATTTGTACGTTATTGTACTTATGTATTTGTACGTTATTGTACGTAAGTATTTGTACGTTATTGTACGTAAGTATTTGTACGTTATTGTACTTATGTATTTGTACGTTATTGTACGTAAGTATTTGTACGTTATTGTACGTAAGTATTTGTACGTTATTGTACGTAAGTATTTGTACGTTATTGTACGTATGTATTTGTACGTTATTGTACTTATGTATTTGTACGTTATTGTACTTATGTATTTGTACGTTATTGTACTTATGTATTTGTACGTTATTGTACTTATGTATTTGTACGTTATTGTACTTACGTATTTGTACGTTATTGTACTTATGTATTTGTACGTTATTGTACGTATGTATTTGTACGTTATTGTACGTATGTATTTGTACGTTATTGTACGTATGTATTTGTACGTCATTGTACTTATGTATTTGTACGTTATTGTACTTATGTATTTGTACGTTATTATACTTATGTATTTGTACGTTATTGTACGTATGTATTTGTACGTTATTGTACGTATGTATTTGTACGTTATTGTACGTATGTATTTGTACGTTATTGTACGTATGTATTTGTACGTTATTGTACGTATGTATTTGTACGTTACTGTACGTATGTATTTGTACGTTACTGTATATATGTATTTGTATATATGTGTGTACTCACCTATTTGTACTCACCTATTTGTGGTTGCAGGGGTCGAGTCATAGCTCCTGGCCCCGCCTCTTCGCTGATTGCTACTAGGTCCTCTCTCTCCCTGCCCCATGAACTCTATCATACCTCGCCTTAAAACTATGTATGGTTCCCGCCTCCACTACGTCACTTTCTAGGCTATTCCACGGCCTGACTACTCTATGACTGAAGAAATACTTCCTAACATCCCTTTGATTCATCTGAGTCTTCAACTTCCAATTGTGACCTCTTGTGTCTGTGTCCCATCTCTGGAACATCCCGTCTTTGTCCACCTCGTCTATTCCGCGCAGTATTTTATATGTCGTTATCATGTCTCCCCTGACCCTCCTGTCCTCCAGTGTCGTCAGGCCGATTTCCCTCAACCTTTCTTCATAGGACAATCCCCGTAGCTCTGGGACTAGTCTTGTTGCAAACCTTTGCACTTTCTCTAATTTCTTGACGTGCTTGACTAGGTGTGGATTCCAAACTGGTGCTGCATACTCCAGTATGGGCCTGACGTAAATGGTATACAGAGTCTTGAACGAATCCTTACTGAGGTATCGGAACGCTATCCGTAGGTTTGCCAGGCGCCCGTATGCTGCAGCAGTTATCTGATTGATGTGCGCCTCAGGAGATATGCTCGGTGTTATACTCACCCCCAGATCTTTTTCCTTGAGTGAGGTTTGCAGTCTTTGGCCATCTAAACTATATTGTGTCTGCTGTCTTCTTTGCCCTTCCCCAATCTTCATGACTTTGCATTTGGCAGGGTTAAATTCAAGGAGCCAGTTGCTGGACCAGGCTTGTAGCCTGTCCAGGTCTCTTTGTAGTCCTGCCTGATCCTCATTCGATTTGATTCTTCTCATTAACTCCACATCATCTGCAAACAAGGACACTTCTGAGTCTATCCCTTCTGTTATGTCGTTCACATATACCAAGAACAGCACAGGTCCTAGGACTGACCCCTGTGGAACCCCGCTTGTCACAGGCGCCCACTCTGACACCTCGTCACGTACCATGACTCGTTGTTGCCTCCCTGTCAGGTATTCTCTGATCCATTGCAGTGCCTTTCCTGTTATGTGTGCCTGATCCTCTAGCTTTTGCAGTAACCTCTTGTGAGGAACTGTGTCGAAGGCCTTCTTGCAGTCCAAAAAAATGCAATCGATCCACCCCTCTCTCTCTTGTCTTCTGTCACCTTGTCATAAAATTCTAATAGGTTTGTGACACAGGATTTTCCTTCCCTGAAACCGTGCTGGTTGTCAATTATACACTTGTTTCTTTCCAGGTGCTCCACCACTCTCCTCCTGATAATCTTCTCCATGACCTTGCATACTATACACGTTAGTGATACAGGTCTGTAGTTTAGTGCCTCATGTCTGTCTCCCTTTTTAAAAATTGGGACTACATTTGCCATCTTCCATACCTCAGGGAGTTGCCCGGTTTCAAATGATGTGCTGAAGATCTTTGTTAATGGCACACACAATATCTCTGCTCCCTCTTTAAGGACCCACGGAGAGATGTTGTCTGGTCCCACCACCTTTGAGGTGTCAAGTTCGCATAGCAGCTTCTTCACCTCCTCCTTGGTTATATGTACCTCATCCAGCACTTGCTGGTGTACCCCCCTGTTCTGATTTCTTGGAGTCCTACTGGTTTCCACTGTAAATACTTCTTTAAATCTCGTGTTGAGCTCCTGACATACCTCTAGGTCGTTTCTTGTGAATTCCCCATCACCCTGCCTCAGTCTGATTACCTGGTCCTTGACTGTTGTTTTCCTCCTGATGTGGCTGTACAACAGCTTCGGGTCAGTCTTGACTTTCGATGCTATGTCATTTTCATATTGTCGGTGAGCCTCCCTTCTTATCTGTGCATATTCGTTTCTGGCTCTTCGGCTAATCTCTTTATTTTCCTGGGTTCTCTGTCTTCTGTACCTTTTCCATTCTCTAGTACACCTAGTTTTTGCCTCCCTACACCTTTGGGTGAACCAAGGACTCGTTCTGTTCTTCCCATTATTTCTGTTTCCCTTAGGAACAAACCTCTCCTCTGCCTCCTTGCATTTTGATGCCACATAGTCCATCATTTCTTATACTGGTTTTCCTGTCAGTTCCCTCTCCCACTGAATGTCTTGAAGGAAGTTCCTCAAGCCTGAGTAGTTCCCCCTTTTGTAGTTTGGTTTTCCCAGCCTATTCCTGCTACTCTCTCCACTTGAAGCTCAACTATATAGTCGAAGCACAGAACCACATGATCACTAGCTCCCAGGGGCCTTTCATACATGTGTGTGTACGTCTCTGACGGTGTGTTTTTGCCCGTGTACGTATCTATGTACGTCTCTGTGTAAGGTTGTCAGTATACCTCTGTCCTTTTGTATGTACGTGTACAGTGACGTACCATGTACGCCACTGTACCTTCCCATGTACGCCACTGTACCTTCACCATGTACGCCACTGTACCTTCACCATGTACACCACTGTACCTTAACCATGTACGCCACTGTACCTTCCCCATGTACGCCACTGTACCTTCACCATGTACACCACTGTACCTTAACCATGTACGCCACTGTACCTTCCCCATGTACGCCACTGTACCTTCCCATGTACACCACTGTACCTTCACCATGTACACCACTGTACCTTCACCATGTACACCACTGTACCTTCACCATGTACACCACTGTACCTTCACCATGTACGCCACTGTACCTTCCCTATGTACACCACTGTACCCTCCCCATGTACGCCACTGTACCTTCACCATGTACACCACCGTACCTTCCCCATGTACGCCACTGTGCCTTCCCCATGTACACCACTGTACCCTCACCATGTACACCACTGTACCTTCACCATGTACGCCACTGTGCCTTCCCCATGTACACAACTGTACCCTCACCATGTACACCACTGTACCTTCACCATGTACGCCACTGTACCTTCCCATGTACACCACTGTACCTTCACCATGTACACCACTGTACCTTCACCATGTACGCCACTGTACCTTCCCCATGTACACCACTGTACCTTCCCATGTACACCACTGTACCTTCCCCATGTACGCCACTGTACCTTCCCATGTACACCACTGTACCTTCCCCATGTACACCACTGTACCTTCCTATGTACACCACTGTACCTTCCCCATGTACACCACTGTAAGTTCCTATGTACACCACTGTACCTTCACCATGTACACCACTATACCTTCACCATGTACACCACTGTACCTTCCCCATGTACACCACTGTACCTTCCCATGTACACCACTGTACCTTCACCATGTACGCCACTATACCTTCACCATGTACACCACTGTACCTTCCCCATGTACACCACTGTACCTTCCTATGTACACCACTGTAACTTCCCATGTACACCACTGTAACTTCCCATGTACATCACTGTCCCTTCCCATGTACATCACTGTCACTTCCCATGTACATCACTGTCCCTTCCCATGTACATCACTGTCCCTTCCCATGTACACCACTGTACCTTCACCATGTACGCCACTGTGCCTTCCCCATGTGCGCCACTGTACCTTCACAATGTACAACACTGTACCCTCCCCATGTACGCCACTGTACCTTCCTATGTACACCACTGTAACTTCCCATGTACGCCACTGTAACTTCCCATGTACATCACTGTCCCTTCCCATGTACATCACTGTCCCTTCCCATGTACACCACTGTAACTTCCCATGTACGCCACTGTAACTTCCCATGTACATCACTGTCCCTTCCCATGTACATCACTGTCCCTTCCCATGTACACCACTGTAACTTCCCATGTACACCACTGTAACTTCCCATGTACATCACTGTCCCTTCCCATGTACATCACTGTCTCTTCCCATATACATCACTGTCCCTTCCCATGTACATCACTGTACCTTCCCATGTACACCACTGTAACTTCCCATGTACACCACTGTAACTTCCCATGTACACCACTGTAACTTCCCATGTACATCACTGTCCCTTCCCATGTACACCACTGTAACTTCCCATGTATACCACTGTAACTTTCCATGTACACCACTGTAACTTAACATGTACACCACTGTAACTTCCCATGTACATCACTATCCCTTCCCATGTACACCACTGTAACTTCCCATGTACACCACTGTACCTTCCCATGTACACCACTGTACCTTCTCATGTACACCACTGTAACTTCCCATGTACACTACTGTACCTTCCCATGTACACCACTGTAACTTCCCATGTACACCACTGTACCTTCCCATGTACATCACTGTAACTTCCCATGTACACCACTGTAACTTCCCATGTACACCACTGTAACTTCCCATGTACACCACTGTAACTTCCCATGTACACCACTGTAACTTCCCATGTACACCACTGTAACTTTCCATGTACACCACTGTAACTTCCCATGTACACCACTGTAACTTCCCATGTACACCACTGTAACTTCCCATGTACACCACTGTAACTTCCCATGTACACCACTGTAACTTCCCATGTACACCACTGTACCCTCCCATGTACACTACTGTACCTTCCCATGTACATCACTGTAACTTCCCATGTACACCACTGTACCTTCCCATGTACACCACTGTAACTTCCCATGTACACCACTGTAACTTCCCATGTACACCACTGTAGCTTTCCATGTACACCACTGTACCTTCCCATGTACATCACTGTAACTTCCCATGTACACCACTGTAACTTCCCATGTACACCACTGTAACTTCCCATGTACGCCACTGTACCTTCCCATGTAAATCACTGTAACTTCCCATGTACACCACTGTAACTTCCCATGTACACCACTGTAACTTCCCATGTACACCACTGTAACTTCCCATGTACACCACTGTAACTTCCCATGTACACCACTGTAACTTCCCATGTAAGCCACTGTACCTTCCCATGTACATCACTGTACCTTCCTATGTACACCACTGTAACTTCCCATGTACACTACTGTAACTTCCCATGTACACCACTGTAACTTCCCATGTACACCACTGTAACTTCCCATGTACAGCACTGTAACTTCCCATGTACACCACTGTAACTTCCCATGTACACCACTGTAACTTCCCATGTACACCACTGTAACTTCCCATGTACACCACTGTAACTTCCCATGTACATCACTGTAACTTCCCATGTACATCACTGTCTCTTCCCATGTACATCACTGTCCCTTCCCATGTACACCATTGTAACTTCCCATGTACACCACTGTAACTTCCCATGTACACCACTGTAACTTCCCATGTACATCACTGTAACTTCCCATGTACACCACTGTAACTTCCCATGTACACCACTGTAACTTCCCATGTACACCACTGTAACTTCCCATGTACACCACTGTAACTCCCCATGTACACCACTGTAACTTCCCATGTACATCACTGTAACTTCCCATGTACATCACTGTCTCTTCCCATGTACATCACTGTCCCTTCCCATGTACACCACTGTAACTTCCCATGTACACCACTGTAACTTTCCATGTACACCACTGTAACTTCCCATGTACATCACTGTAACTTCCCATGTACACCACTGTAACTTCCCATGTACATCACTGTAACTTCCCATGTACACCACTGTAACTTCCCATGTACACCACTGTAACTTCCCATGTACATCACTGTAACTTCCCATGTACATCACTGTAACTTCCCATGTACACCACTGTAACTTCCCATGTACATCACTGTAACTTCCCATGTACACCACTGTAACTTCCCATGTACATCACTGTAACTTCCCATGTACACCACTGTAACTTCCCATGTACATCACTGTAACTTCCCATGTACACCACTGTACCTTCCCATGTACACCACTGTACCTTCCCATGTACACCACTGTAACTTCCCATGTACACCACTGTAACTTCCCATGTACATCACTGTAACTTCCCATGTACACCACTGTAACTTCCCATGTACACCACTGTAACTTCCCATGTACAACACTGTAACTTCCCATGTACACCACTGTACCTTCCCATGTACACCACTGTAACTTCCCATGTACACCACTGTAACTTCCCATGTACATCACTGTAACTTCCCATGTACACCACTGTAACTTCCCATGTACATCACTGTAACTTCCCATGTACACCACTGTAACTTCCCATGTACATCACTGTAACTTCCCATGTACACCACTGTAACTTCCCATGTACCCCATGTACACCACTGTAAACTTCCCATGTACACTTCCCCATGTACACCACTGTAACTTCCCATGTACATCACTGTAACTTCCCATGTACACCACTGTAACTTCCCATGTACACCACTGTAACTTCCCATGTACACCACTGTAACTTCCCATGTACACCACTGTAACTTCCCATGTACACCACTGTACCTTCCCATGTACACCACTGTAACTTCCCATGTACACCACTGTAACTTCCCATGTACATCACTGTAACTTCCCATGTACACCACTGTAACTTCCCATGTACACCACTGTAACTTCCCATGTACAACACTGTAACTTCCCATGTACACCACTGTACCTTCCCATGTACACCACTGTAACTTCCCATGTACACCACTGTAACTTCCCATGTACATCACTGTAACTTCCCATGTACACCACTGTAACTTCCCATGTACACCACTGTAACTTCCCATGTACAACACTGTAACTTCCCATGTACACCACTGTAATGTACACCACTGTAACCCATGTACACCACTGTAACTTCCCATGTACATCACTGTAACTTCCCATGTACACCACTGTAACTTACCATGTACACCACTGTAACTTCCCATGTACATCACTGTAACTTCCCATGTACACCACTGTAACTTACCATGTACACCACTGTAACTTCCCATGTACATCACTGTAACTTCCCATGTACACCACTGTAACTTCCCATGTACACCACTGTAACTTCCCATGTACACCTCTCCCCTCGTACACCGGTGCTTCTACAAACATCCCCTCTGATCCTTCTTGACCTTTCATTCACCTGACCAGTCCTCTTCCTACCTCCCCTCACTGTTTTATAACCCCCTCACCTCCCCCCTCCCCCCTCCCCTCCCCCCTCCCCCCAGGCAGCGACTGTGATCGACCTATTAGCCCAGAAACACCACAATGATCAAATATTTATACCTGGCTTGTTCTCTTGTCCTCAATATGAACTGATACATGAAATGTGTAGTTGCTTACTGTGTGGCTGCAAGGTTCCAGTCTCGGCTCCTGGCTTTGTCTCCTATCCTCATGTGTATATATGTGTGTGTGTGTGTGTGTGTGTTGTGTGTGTGTGTGTGTGTGTGTGTGTGTGTGTGTGTGTGTTGTGTGTTGTGTGTGTGTTGTGTGTTGTGTGTGTATATGTGTGTGTGTGTGTGTGTGTGTGTGTTGTGTGGAGTCTGCTTCCTTTACTTCATCGTCCAGGTTATTCCACTACCTGGTGGCTCTGAAGCTGAAGAGGTACTTCCTGACATCCCCGTGAAGAGGTACTTCCTGACGTCCCCGTGACTTTAACTTCCAGCTGTACTCAGAAGTTTTCTTCATCTCTTCCCTTACTGTGTGTATTGTTAGGTTAAGTTAGGTTAAGTTAGGTTAGGTTAGGTTAGGTTAGGTTAGGTTAGGTTAGGTTAGGTTAGGTTAGGTTAGGTTAGGTTAGGTTAGGTTAGGTTAAGTTAGGTTAAGTTAGGTTAGGTTAGGTTGGGGTGGGTTGGGTTAGTAGTAGCCAGAGTCCTGCCCAGTAGTACCCAGATGCCTCTCATATTTTACCCCGCTTATATCAGATGGACTACATGCAGTCTTACTGGTTCATCTCGTCCTCTCTCTCTCTCTCTCTCTCTCTCTCTCTCTCTTGTTGTGTTCCTAACATGCTGACACATAATGTAGGCCATGACCGGCTCCATCACCTTAACACTCCATCTTTCCGGTCCTCCGGTCAGTTTCCTGGCAGCTAACCTCACCTCTGGTTAGTAACTCAGCTTTGCTCACACTTCCTCCAACAATTTCTTCAACACATCTTACATTACCTCGTTATATTGTTTTCCAACACCAGAGATATCTCACACACACTATTACAAGCTGATATCTCTTAATATCTTAACATTCATACCTGGGGAAGCGCTAAGACCACAGGGGTGCTGCTGAAGGGACGTTGCAACAGAAATGTATTGATATTCAACTGCTTCAGTAACAAGTGAGTCAGTAGCTGTCAGCAAAAAACCTGTCATGTTCACACACTGTTATACATGTTCACACACTGTTATGCATATCTCAATATTTCTCAAAATTTTGTAAGAGAAAAACTCACTCTCGACTCGTTTGTTACAAAAAAAAATCCTTTGGTAAAGGCCACATTATACCAAAGGTTCATCGTGGCAAAGGCTTCACTAGAGACCTTTGCAGGAGCTACAAAAGAATGTTCATACAGAATATTGCAGACACTGAGAGAGATACCATCACTCTACCACTCACTACAATTTTTATCCATTGCTTCTCGCTCAGCGTTTTGGAATTTGTCTTGCTTTGGTTAATGGATAAATTTCTACTGGATCCAACTTATTTTTTCCCCTCTGAGACCTGTGAAGTTTGTTTACTAAAGTTTACTAAGGTGTACCGAGGTCGGTTAGGTTACAACAGTACAGCGACTCGCTGGGCGCTTGTTGTGCTGTTACTGTCATCCTCCATCATACAAATTGATTCACTCCATAAAATTATTTCCTATAAGGTTATGACCGCCCCGCCAACCTGGGTTCTGCCTAGGCCTACTGGCTGACCCATTAGCTAGGCTGTGGAAAAAATAATTTAGTAGTTCACAGTAATTTAAAAGCTATTGTATTGTATTGTATTGTATTGTATTGTATTGTATTTGTAGATGAAAAATTGGAGAAGAAATTGAGGATAATAAAGAAGGTTTTTGAGAAGACATGGGAGAATATAACTATATTTAGAGAGGAGAATTGAAACTGATATATCAGAAAATATTTTCAACAATACTTGGGTTTCAGTAATTTCCACCATGAATACATGTTAACGATCTATTTTAACAAGCAATATTACCATGGTAACACACAGGAGCTGTGACTCGACCCCTGCAGTAGTAGTGGTGGTAGTGATGGTGGTAGTGGTGGTAGTGATGGTGGTAGTGGTGGTAGTGATGGTGGTAGTGGTGGTATTGATAGTACTTGTAGTGATGGTAGTGGTGGTACTGGTGGTGGTAGTAGTAGTAGTAGTGATGGTGGTGGTGGTAGTGATGGTGGTAGTGGTGGTAGTGATGGTGGTAGTGGTGGTAGTGATGGTGGTAGTGGTGGTAGTGATGGTGGTAGTGATGGTGGTAGTGGTGGTAGTGATAGTGGTAGTGGTGGTAGTGATGGTGGTAGTGGTGGTATTGATGGTACTTGTAGTGATGGTAGTGGTGGTACTGGTGGTGGTAGTAGTAGTAGTAGTGATGGTGGTGGTGGTAGTGATGGTGGTAGTGGTGGTGGTAGTGGTGGTAGTGATGGTGGTAGTGGTGGTAGTGATGGTGGTAGTGGTGGTAGTGATGGTGGTAGTGGTGGTATTGATGGTACTTGTAGTGATGGTAGTGGTGGTACTGGTGGTGGTGGTAGTAGTAGTGATGGTAGTGGTGGTAGTGATGGGACTAGTAGTGATGGTGGTGGTGGTAGTAGTAATGGTACTAGTAGTGATGGTAGTGGTACCAGTAGTGATGGTGGCAGGAGTGATAGTGGTAGCAGTGATGGTGGTAGCAATGATGGTGGCAGGAGTGATGGTGGTAGCAGTGATGGTGGTACAGTGATGGTGGTAGTAGTGATGGTGGTAGTAGTGACGGTGGTAGCAGTGATGGTGGTACAGTGATGGTGGTAGTAGTGATAGTGGTAGTAGTGACGGTGGTAGCAGTGATGGTGGTACAGTGATGGTGGTAGTAGTGATGGTGGTAGCAGTGATGGTGGTACAGTGATGGTGGTAGTAGTGATAGTGGTAGTAGTGATGGTGGTGGCAGTGATGGTGGTACAGTGATGGTGGTATTAGTGATGGTGGTAGTAGTGATGGTGGTACAGTGATGGTGGTAGCAGTGATGGTGGTAGCAGTGATGGTGGTAGTAGTGATGGTGGTAGTAGTGATGGTGGTAGTAGTGATGGTGGTAGCAGTGATGGTGGTAGTAGTGATGGTGGTAGTAGTGATGGTTTTAGCAGTGATGGTGGTAGTAGTGATGGTGGTAGTAGTGATGGTGGTAGTAGTGATGGTGGTAGTAGTGATGGTTTTAGCAGTGATGGTGGTAGTAGTGATGGTGGTAGTAGTGATGGTGGTAGTAGTGATGGTGGTAGTAGTGATGGTTTTAGCAGTGATGGTGGTAGTAGTGATGGTGGTAGTAGTGATGGTGGTAGTAGTGATGGTGGTAGTAGTGATGGTGGTAGTAGTGATGGTGGTAGTAGTGATGGTTTTAGCAGTGATGGTGGTAGTAGTGATGGTGGTAGCAGTGATGGTGGTAGTAGTGATGGTGGTAGTAGTGATGGTTTTAGCAGTGATGGTGGTAGTAGTGATGGTGGTAGCAGTGATGGTGGTAGTAGTGATGGTGGTAGTAGTGATGGTTTTAGCAGTGATGGTGGTAGTAGTGATGGTGGTAGCAGTGATGGTGGTAGTAGTGATGGTGGTAGCAGTGATGGCGGTACAGTGATGGTGGTACAGTGATGGTGGTAGCAGTGATGGTGGTAGTAGTGATGGTGGTAGCAGTGATGGTGGCAGTAGTGATGGTGGTAGTAGTGATGGTGGTAGCAGTGATGGTGGTACAGTGATGGTGGTACAATGATGGTGGTAGCAGTGATGGTGGTACAGTGATGGTGGTACAGTGATGGTGGTACAGTGATGGTGGTAGTAGTGATGGTGGTAGTAGTGATGGTGGTACAGTGATGGTGGTACAGTGATGGTGGTACAGTGATGGTGGTACAATGATGGTGGTAGTAGTGATGGTGGTACAGTGATGGTGGTACAGTGATGGTGGTACAGTGATGGTGGTACAGTGATGGTGGTAGTAGTGATGGTGGTACAGTGATGGTGGTACAGTGATGGTGGTAGTAGTGATGGTGGTACAGTGATGGTGGTACAGTGATGGTGGTACAGTGATGGTGGTAGTAGTGATGGTGGTACAGTGATGGTGGTACAGTGATGGTGGTAGTAGTGATGGTGGTACAGTGATGGTGGTACAGTGATGGTGGTAGTAGTGATGGTGGTACAGTGATGGTGGTAGTAGTGATGGTGGTAACAGTGATGGTGGTAGTAGTGATGGTAGCAGTGATGGTGGTAGTAGTGATGGTGGTAGCAGTGATGGTGGTAGTAGTGATGGTGGTAGCAGTGATGGTGGTAGTAGTGATGGCGGTACAGTGATGGTGGTACAGTGATGGTGGTAGCAGTGATGGTGGTAGTAGTGATGGTGGTAGCAGTGATGGTGGCAGTAGTGATGGTGGTAGTAGTGATGGTGGTAGCAGTGATGGTGGTACAGTGATGGTGGTACAATGATGGTGGTAGCAGTGATGGTGGTACAGTGATGGTGGTACAGTGATGGTAACAGTGATGGTGGTAGCAGTGATGGTGGTACAGTGATGGTGGTAACAGTGATGGTGGTAACAGTGATGGTGGTAGCAGTGATGGTGGTAGCAGTGATGGTGGGGGAGACATTAGCTGGCTTCTGGTTCCTCGTTCAGTAAGTTTGGTCGCTGCGCTGTGGTCCCCTCCAGGTCAGAGCTGCACGCTGATTGGCTCTCCCAGCTCCGTCCTAGAGGCAGCCATTGTGATTGGGCGGCGCTTATGTTGACACTACCGCTGAACCAACATAATTTTATTCAACACGAATCTTATTTTAATTCCGAGCACAACAATGCGGGGAAAAGAAAGGCAGAATTTTTTCTTAAATAGGACAGAATTTTTCGATAATGTCTCCTAGTTTGTAAACAAACATCAGCCATCTTGTACATCTTTGGCAGCCTTTATAATAACTTATTTAAGAACACGCAGGTTAATAATTGACAAAATTATTATATCAAGGACATATGAAAAGTATTTGTGATTGTGACTTATTAAGTACCGAGTTGTCTACCTTTGTGTTAGACATGTGGGTAGTGACTGTGGTATTGTTAGACATGTGGGTAGTGACTGTGGTATTGTTAGACATGTGGGTAGTGACTGTGGTATTGTTAGACATGTGGGTAGTGACTGTTGTATTGTTACACATGTGGGTAGTGACTGTGGTATTGTTAGACATGTGGGTAGTGACTGTGGTATTGTTAGACATGTGGGTAGTGACTGTTGTATTGTTAGACATGTGGGTAGTAACTGGTATTGTTAGACATGTGGGTAGTGACTGTGGTATTGTTAGACATGTGGATAGTGACTGTGGTATTGTTAGACATGTGGGTAGTGACTGTGGTATTGTTAAACATGTGGGTAGTGACTGTGGTATTGTTAGACATGTGGGTAGTGACTGTGGTATTGTTAGACATGTGGGTAGTGACTGGGGTATTGTTAGACATGTGGTTAGTGACTGTGGTATTGTTAGACATGTGGATAGTGACTGTGGTATTGTTAGACATGTGGGTAGTGACTGTGGTATTGTTAGACATGTGGGTAGTGACTGTGGTACTGTTAGACATGTGGGTAGTGATTGTGGTATTGTTAGACATGTGGGTAGTGACTGTGGTATTGTTAGACATGTGGGTAGTGACTGTGGTATTGTTAGACATGTGGGTAGTGACTGTGGTATTGCTAGACATGTGGGTAGTGACTGTGGTATTGTTAGACATGTGGGTAGTGACTCTGGTATTGTTAGACATGTGGGTAGTGACTGTTGTATTGTTAGACGTGTGGGTAGTGACTGTGGTATTGTTAGACATGTGGGTAGTGACTGTGGTATTGTTAGACATGTGGGTAGTGACTGGTATTGTTAGACATGTGGATAGTGACTGTTGTATTGTTAGACATGTGGGTAGTGGCTGTGGTATTGTTAGACATGTGGGTAGTGACTGTTATATTGTTAGACATGTGGGTAGTGACTGTGGTATTGTTAGACATGTGGGTAGTGACTGTTGTATTGCTAGACTTATGGGTAGTGACTGTTGTATTGTTAGACATGTGGGTAGTGACTATTGTATTGTTAGACATGTGGGTAGTGACTGTGGTATTGTTAGACATGTGGGTAGTGACTGTGGTATTGTTAGACATGTGGGTAGTGACTGTTGTATTGTTAGACATGTGTTTAGTGGCTGTGGTATTGTTAGACATGTGGGTAGTGACTGTGGTATTGTTAGACATGTGGGTAGTGACTGTGGTATTGTTAGACATGTGGATAGTGACTGTGGTATTGTTAGACATGTGGGTAGTGACTGCGGTATTGTTAGACATGTGGGTAGTGACTGTTGTATTGTTAGACATGTGGGTAGTGGCTGTGGTATTGTTAGACATGTGGGTAGTGACTGTGGTATTGTTAGACATGTGGGTAGTGACTGTGGTATTGTTAGACATGTGGGTAGTGACTGTTGTATTGTTAGACTTATGGGTAGTGACTGTGGTATTGTTAGACATGTGGGTAGTGATTGTTTTATTGTTAGACATGTGGGCAGTGACTGTTGTATTATTAGACATGTGGATAGTGACTGTGGTATTGTTAGACATGTGGGTAGTGACTGTTTTATTGTTAGACATGTGGGCAGTGACTGTTGTATTGTTAGACATGTGGGTAGTGACTATTGTATTGTTAGACATGTGGGTAGTGACTGTGGTATTGTTAGACATGTGGGTAGTGACTGTGGTATTGTTAGACATGTGGGTAGTGACTGTGGTATTGTTAGACATGTGGGTAGTGACTGTTGTATTATTAGACATGTGGATAGTGACTGTGGTATTGTTAGACATGTGGGTAGTGACTGTTTTATTGTTAGACATGTGGGCAGTGACTGTTGTATTGTTAGACATGTGGGTAGTGACTATTGTATTGTTAGACATGTGGGTAGTGACTGTGGTATTGTTAGACATGTGGGTAGTGACTGTGGTATTGTTAGACATGTGGGTAGTGACTGTTGTATTATTAGACATGTGGATAGTGACTGTGGTATTGTTAGACATGTGGGTAGTGACTGTTGTATTGTTAGACATGTGGGTAGTGACTGTGGTATTGTTAGACATGTGGGTAGTGACTGTGTTATTGTTAGACATGTGGGTAGTGACTGTGGTATTGTTAGACATGTGGGTAGTGACTGTTGTATTGTTAGACATGTGGGTAGTGGCTGTGGTATTGTTAGACATGTGGGTAGTGACTGTGGTATTGTTAGACATGTGGGTAGTGACTGTTGTATTGTTAGACATGTGGGTAGTGACTGTTGTATTGTTAGACATGTGGGTAGTGATTGTGGTATTGTTAGACATGTGGGTAGTGACTGTTGTATTGTTAGACATGTGGGTAGTGACTGTTGTATTGTTAGACATGTGGGTAGTGACTGTTGTATTGTTAGACATGTGGGTAGTGACTGTGGTATTGTTAGATATGTGGGTAGTGACTGTGGTATTGTTAGACATGTGGATAGTGACTGTTGTATTGTTAGACATGTGGGTAGTGACTGTTGTATTGTTAGACATGTGGGTAGTGACTGTTGTATTGTTAGACATGTGGGTAGTGACTGTTGTATTGTTAGACATGTGGGTAGTGACTGTGGTATTGTTAGATATGTGGGTAGTGACTGTGGTATTTTTAGACATGTGGATAGTGACTGTTGTATTGTTAGACATGTGGGTAGTGACTGTTGTATTGTTAGACATGTGGGTAGTGACTGTGGTATTGTTAGATATGTGGGTAGTGACTGTGGTATTGTTAGATATGTGGATAGTGACTGTTGTATTGTTAGATATGTGGGTAGTGACTGTGGTATTGTTAGACCTGTGGGTAGTGACTGTTGTATTGTTAGACATGTGGGTAGTGACTGTGGTATTGTTAGACATGTGGGTAGTGACTGTTGTATTGTTAGACATGTGGGTAGTGACTGTGGTATTGTTAGATATGTGGGTAGTGACTGTGGTATTGTTAGATATGTGGATAGTGACTGTTGTATTGTTAGATATGTGGGTAGTGACTGTGGTATTGTTAGACATGTGGATAGTGACTGTTGTATTGTTAGATATGTGGGTAGTGACTGTGGTATTGTTAGACATGTGGATAGTGACTGTTGTATTGTTAGATATGTGGGTAGTGACTGTTGTATTGTTAGACATGTGGGTAGTGACTGTTGTATTGTTAGACATGTGGGTAGTGACTGTGGTATTGTTAGACATGTGGATAGTGACTGTTGTATTGTTAGATATGTGGGTAGTGACTGTGGTATTGTTAGACATGTGGGTAGTGACTGTGGTATTGTTAGACATGTGGATAGTGACTGTGGTATTGTTAGACATGTGGGTAGTGACTGTGGTATTGTTAGACATGTGGGTAGTGACTGGTCTTTTTAGACATGTGCCTAGAGATTGAGGTCTTGTCAGGTACCTACTTACTACTAGGTAAGCAAGGGCAGCAGGTGTAAGGAAACATGGTTCGGGTTCGCACTTGTATCGGGGATCGAACCCCAGTCCCTCAGTGTGTGAGGTGAAGCCGCTACCAGCTGAGCCACGAGGACATAACCTCTCACAGTCATCCAAATATAAACATTGATATAAACATTTGTTCTGGAGGTGATTCTGTCTCTTGATGTTCCTGTAAATGTCTCGTGATGTTCCTGTAAATGTCTCGTGATGTTCCTGTAAATGTCTCGTGATGTTCCTGTAAATGTCTCGTGATGTTCCTGTAAATGTCTCTTGATGTTCCTGTAAATGTCTCTTGATGTTCCTGTAAATGTCTCGTGATGTTCCTGTAAATGTCTCGTGATGTTCCTGTAAATGTCTCTTGATGTTAGTGTAAATGTCTCTTGATGTTCCTGTAAATGTCTCGTGATGTTCCTGTAAATGTCTCGTGATGTTCCTGTAAATGTATCGTGATGTTCCTGTAAATGTCTCTTGATGTTCCTGTAAATGTCTCGTGATGTTCCTGTAAATGTATCGTGATGTTCCTGTAAATGTCTCTTGATGTTCCTGTAAATGTTTCTTGATATTCTTGTAAATGTCTCTTGATGCTCTTGTAAATGTCTCTTGATGTTCCTGTAAATGTTTCTTGATATTCTTGTAAATGTCTCTTGATGCTCTTGTAAATGTCTCTTGATGTTCCTGTAAATGTATCGTGATGTTCCTGTAAATGTATCGTGATGTTCCTGTAAATGTCTCTTGATGTTCCTGTAAATGTTTCTTGATGCTCTTGTAAATGTTTCTTGATACTCTTGTAAATGTTTCTTGATGCTCTTGTAAATGTCTCTTGATGCTCTTTTAAATGTTTCTTGATGCTCTTGTAAATGTTTCTTGATGCTCTTGTAAATGTTTCTTGATGCTCTTGTAAATGTTTCTTGATGCTCTTGTAAATGTTTCTTGATGCTCTTGTAAATGTTTCTTGATGCTCTTGTAAATGTTTCTTGATGCTCTTGTAAATGTTTCTTGATGCTCTTGTAAATGTTTCTTGATGCTCTTGTAAATGTTTCTTGATGTTCCTGTAAATGTCCCTTGACGCTCTTGTAAATACCTTTCCCGATGTTGTTGTAAATGCCATCATAAGCCACCATATATAACTTGATTAACCTTCCATCCCTTCTGTGTGAGCCCCGCCCACCACGCCCTCTCCCAGGCACGCCCACCCACCCATGAGATGTGATTGTACGCCCCACCGCCCACTCTGACAACCGCCAATGTAAACAAGGAAACAAGAGTCACTCTGACAAGCACCAATGTAAACAAGGAAGCAACAGTCACTCTGACAAGCACCAGTGTAAACAAGGAAGCAACAGTCACTCTGACAAGCACCAGTGTAAACAAGGAAGCAACAGTCACTCTGACAAGCACCAGTGTAAACAAGGAAGCAACAGTCACTCTGACAAGCACCAGTGTAAACAAGGAAGAAACAGTCACTCTGACAAGCACCAGTGTAAACAAGGAAGCAACAGTCACTCTGACAAGCACCAGTGTAAACAAGGAAGCAACAGTCACTCTGACAAGCACCAGTGTAAACAAGGAAGCAACAGTCACTCTGACAAGCATCAGTGTAAACAAGGAAGCAACAGTCACTCTGACAAGCACCAGTGTAAACAAGGAAGCAACAGTCACTCTGACAAGCACCAATGTAAACAAGGAAGCAACAGTCACTCTGACAAGCACCAGTGTAAACAAGGAAGCAACAGTCACTCTGACAAGCACCAGTGTAAACAAGGAAGCAACAGTCACTCTGACAAGCACCAGTGTAAACAAGGAAGCAACAGTCACTCTGACAAGCACCAGTGTAAACAAGGAAGCATCAGTCACTCTGACAAGCACCAATGTAAACAAGGAAGCAACAGTCACTCTGACAAGCACCAGTGTAAACAAGGAAGCAACAGTCACTCTGACAAGCACCAATGTAAACAAGGAAGCAACAGTCACTCTGACAAGCACCAGTGTAAACAAGGAAGCAACAGTCACTCTGACAAGCACCAATGTAAACAAGGAAGCAACAGTCACTCTGACAAGCACCAGTGTAAACAAGGAAGAAACAGTCACTCTGACAAGCACCAGTGTAAACAAGGAAGCAACAGTCACTCTGACAAACACCAGTGTAAACAAGGAAGCAACAGTCACTCTGACAAGCACTAGTGTAAACAAGGAAGCAACAGTCACTCTGACAAACACCAGTGTAAACAAGGAAGCAACAGTCACTCTGACAAGCACCAGTGTAAACAAGGAAGCAACAGTCACTCTGACAAGCACCAGTGTAAACAAGGAAGCAACAGTCACTCTGACAAGCACCAGTGTAAACAAGGAAGAAACAGTCACTCTGACAAGCACCAGTGTAAACAAGGAAGCAACAGTCACTCTGACAAGCACCAGTGTAAACAAGGAAGCAACAGTCACTCTGACAAGCACCAGTGTAAACAAGGAAGCAACAGTCACTCTGACAAACAGTCCGTATTTACCACTTCCGTTTTTGTTGTTGAGTCGGATTATACCGAACCCCATCTCTCTCTCTCTCTCTCTCTCTCTCTCTTTTTTTCCCCCTCTCTCTCTCTCTCTCTCTCTCTCTCTTCTCGTCTGTCTGTCTGTCTGTCTGTCTGTTTCTCTGTCTCTCTGTTCTCTCTCTGTCTGTTCTTCTTCTTCCTTCTCTCTCTCTCTCTCTCTCTCTCTCTCTCTCTCTCTCTCTCTCTCTCTCTCTCTCTCTCTCTCTCCCCCTCTCTCTCTCTCTCTCTCTCTCTCTCTCTCTCTCTCTTTCCTTTCGTTGTCCTCTTTTCCCTTCTTTCCTCTTTTCCCTTTCCTCTCCTCTCCTTTTTTTTCTCTTCTTCCTCTTCCTTCTTTCCTCTTTCTCTCTTTTTAAATTTTTGGGTAGAATGTTCCATCCGAGTCATCCGGGTTTTATGATCTCGATGGGGATGTTCTGGAGAAAGAGGTGAATTCCTTTTTGCCCGTCTTGTGGAAAAAGTTGTTCCGCTGTCCTCAAGTGGATCCAATGTGGTTTTTTTTTGGCCTTGTACATAAAATAAAAAACCCACATCCCCTCCTATTTGGGAAGGGTCTGCTGAAATGACAGATCTATCAGGATGGGTCCCGGGAGAGATGGCTCTTGCTCTGTTTCCTCTGTCAAGATGCAGATGAGAGGGGGGGGAAAAAAAGAAAGTGGAGCAAATCAAAATGTAGCGTCTTTTGCCTGTCAGGGTCTTGCAACCCCCCTTCAAAGTGGAGATGGAAGTGCTGTAAACTTCCCGGCCCCCCCCCCCTCTCTCTCTCTCTCTCTCTCTCTCTCTCTCTCTCTCATCCGTCTGAAGGATCATAAACCATCACTTGAAAATTGTTTTCTTCTTGTTCTTCTTTTTATTATTATTATTATTATTATTATTATTATTATTATTATTATTATTATTATTATTATTATTATTATTATTATTATTATTATTATTATTATTGCTTCTACTACTGTTACTGTTATTACTGGTATTAGTATTATTATTATTATTGTTGTTGTTTTGTTAAGGTGAGAATAAACAGGAACAAGATACATGGTAAACTCAGTTATTATTGATGCTCCTGTGAGTCCTGAGGTCAGAGTCATATTAACCAGTTATAATTAACGCCAGGAACGACCAACGTGGATATTTGAATATTAACCAGTTATAATTAACGCCGGGAACGACCAACGTGGATATTTGAACATTAACCAGTTATAATTAACGCCAGGAACGACCAACGTGGATATTATAGCATTCACTGAGACGAGGTTCACCTGGAAGATTCAGGTCATGTCTGTCGCATCACAAGCAATTAGAGATACCAGGGGGAGGGGGAAGTGCTGTATAAACAGATGAAATTTTAACTACCCCATAGAAAGAATGTAAATTGTAAAATAATAGATAAAATCTACCCGGACAAAATATCTAGAAAGACTTGAAAATTAATAGTAATATAGAGGTTAATGATACAGAGGTGAAAGAGACTTTGGAGTCCTGGTAAACAGAATCCTGAAGCCAAGAGAACAGTACACCAAGAGACAGCACAGTAAGTGTCCGGGGCCCAAGACTGTTCAACAGCCTTCCACCAGCCTTAAGGGGGATTACCAGTAGACCCCTCGCTGACTTCAAGAGAGAGCTGCACAGATACGTAAAGTCAGTACCCGATCAGCCGGACTGTGGTTCGTACGTTGGACTACGTGCGGCCAACAGTAACAGCCTGGTTGATCAGGCCTTGATCCACCAGGAGGCCTGGTCATGGACCGGGACACAGGGGCATTGACCCCCGGAATACCCACCAGGTAAGGCCTCACTTAGATTATACAGGTCAGTTATGGTCCCCTACTACAGCATTGATATAAATTCACTTGGAAACGTACAGAGAAAGATGACAAAATTAATACACTGGACAATAAGTCTCTCACAAGATGATGTACTGAGTCTTGAAGGTTGACTCTCTTAAAACACACACAATGAGTCCACACATTACTGAGGTGTACCAGTACAAGACACGAATAGATAAAGGCAATATAACTGGGTTCTGAGTATACATGGAGTATACCTGGAGTATACCTGGAGCATACCTGGAGTATACCTGGAGTATACCTGGAGTATACCTGGAGTATACCTGGAGGGTGTTCTGGGGGTCAACGCCTGGAGTATACCTGGAGTATACCTGGAGTATACCTGGAGCATACCTGGAGTATACCTGGAGTATACCTGGAGTATACCTGGAGTATACCTGGAGTATACCTGGAGAATACCTGGAGTATACCTGGAGTATACCTGGAGTATACCTGGAGTATACCTGGAGTATACCTGGAGTATACCTGGAGTATACCTGGAGTACCTGGAGTACACCCAGGAGTATACCCTGGAGTATACCCTGGAGTATACCCAGGAGTATACCCAGGAGTATACCCTGGAGTATACCCTGGAGCATACCTGGAGTATACCTGGAGTATACCTGGAGTATACCTGGAGTATACCTGGAGTATACCTGGAGTATACCTGGAGCATACCTGGAGTATACCTGGAGTATACCTGGAGTATACCTGGAGTATACCTGGAGTATACCTGGAGTATACCTGGATTATACCTGGAGTATACCTGGAGCATACCTGGAGTATACCTGGAGTATACCTGGAGTATACCTGGAGTATACCTGGAGTATACCTGGAGCATACCTGGAGTATACCTGGAGTATACCTGGAGTATACCTGGAGTATACCTGGAGTATACCTGGAGTATACCTGGAGCATACCTGGATTATACCTAGAGTATACCTGGAGTATACCTGGAGTATACCTGGAGTATACCTGGAGTATACCTGGAGTATACCTGGAGTATACCTGGAGTATACCTGGAGTATACCTGGAGCATACCTGGAGTATACCTGGAGTATACCTGGAGTATACCTGGAGTATACCTGGAGTATACCTGGAGTATACCTGGAGTATACCTGGAGCATACCTGGAGTA
This sequence comes from Cherax quadricarinatus, assembly GCF_038502225.1. Lineage (NCBI taxonomy): Eukaryota > Metazoa > Arthropoda > Malacostraca > Decapoda > Parastacidae > Cherax > Cherax quadricarinatus. The sequence goes on from NC_091325.1 coordinate 1,204,973, forward strand.
TACCTGGAGTATACCTGGAGTATACCTGGAGTATACCTGGAGTATACCTGGAGTATACCTGGAGCATACCTGGAGTATACCTGGAGTATACCTGGAGTATACCTGGAGCATACCTGGAGTATACCTGGAGTATACCTGGAGTATACCTGGAGTATACCTGGAGGGTGTTCTGGGGGTCAACGCCCCCGCTGACCAGTCCATGACCAGGCCTCGTGGTGGATCAGGACCTGATCAACTAGGCTGTTACAGTTGGTCGCATGCAAACCAACGTACGAACCACAGCCCAGCTGGTCAGGTACTGAGTATATGTGCCTGTCCAGCTCCCTCTTGAATTATGAATGTTGGGACGCATTTGAACAGTCTTGGACCCCTTACACTTATTGTGCTGTCTCTTAGCGTACTCATGGCGCCTCTTCTTTCCAGTGGGGGAATGCTGTACCACCTGCCGAGTCTTTTGCTTTCATAGGGAGTGATATCCGTGTGCGGATTTGGGACTAGTTCCTTTAGGATTTTCCAAGTGCACATTATCATGTATCTTTCTCGCCTGCGTTCCAGAGAGTAGAGGTCAAGGGACTTCAACCGTTCCCAGTAATTTAGGTGCTTTATCGTACTTATACATGCAGTGAAAGTTCTCTGTATATTCTCCAGGTCTGCAATTTCTCCTGCCTTGGAAGGGGCCGATAGTGTACAGCAATACTTCTGCCTAGAGAGAACAAGCGATTTGAAGAGAATCATCAGTGGCTTGGCATCCCTAGTTGTGAAGGTTCTCATTATCTAGCCCATCATTTTTTCTAGCAGATGTGGTAGATACATTGTTGTGGTCTTTGAAAGTGAGATTCTCTGACATTATCACTCCCAGGTCCTTCACATTAGTTTTTCGCTCTATTGTATGGTTGGAATCTCTTTCTTACTAGTTGTGGATGAGTCTGCCAAGTGACCGAAGCTAACTTCTAGCAAATCTTCGTAAATGGGTTGCACAAATTTATGAGTGAGACAGGTAAGTTTTGAGAAGTACCTGTCTAGTACAGGCCAGTAGGCCTGCTGCGGCAGTGCTTTACCATGTTCTTACCTATCAAATTTTAATCTATTTCATAAATTTCGGATGCAGAGTGCGTACCAGTGTTGAAAAAAATAATTAATTAAATAAATAACTTTATTCTTTTCTTTCCACAGACGGAAGCGTTGGCAGACCTGAGATCCCCGGCCCAAGAATGACACCCAACTGCGGACGTCAGTGGAGGCAGCAGGATAAAACACAGTAGGATACATACATAATACGAGACAAACCCAAAAACTGAATCCATTATTATTATTATTGTATTCCCTGGTGAGGATTTAATCATTATGGATCATACAGTTTATGTGTAATGAGATTAAATCCGATATAGGTATATTTTGTCCATACACAGACAATCTAAACACTGTGAGCATCTCTCAGCTGTTTTGTAACACTGATAAACTAAGGTCATCCAAAATATCCAGAACTTACCAGGTGGAGGTGGCTGCTCTTCCAGCTCCAGAACTGAAGAAACTTACCAGGTGGAGGTGGCTGCTCTTCCAGCTCCAGAACTGAAGCTAGCGATAAACGAACCTAGCAGGATACTGGTCCAGCAAACTAACGCAGGTAGGAACGAACCCACCAAGAAACGAACCCCACGAGAAACAAACCCACCAAGAAACGAACCCCACGAGAAACGAACCCACCAAGAAACGAACCCCACGAGAAACGAACCCACCAAGACGCAAACTCAGCAAGAAACTAATCTAGAAGAAAACAACCTCAGTAGGAAACAGAACGAGCAAGAGACAAATTAGTCCCCCGAAGCAAAATTTCAGAATCAGACTCAATGAGCCGGAACACGAAACATAAATGTGTGAATAACTCGCAGTGAAGAACCAGCAGTGAAGAACCAGCAGTGAAGAACCAGCAGTGAAGAACCAATGGTGGAATCAACCAGGCAGAGGATTAATCAGAAAGATATTTAACCAGGAAGGGCCTGAACCAAGGAAAACATAGAACTTGCTGAAGGAAGAACCGGTGAGAGATACAGCCTTTGAGAGAGGCGAGAAGACGGAACGAGTAGGTATCTATACAGCTCATGTCTTCAGTTGCCTTATAAATCCCAACAAGAAAAATAGGAAGGAGATAGGACAGACCCGAGGGGACGTGACATCAGGAGAGGACATGCATATGGCAGTGTATAATTAATGTTGGTGGTTGACTATTGTGATGAATAAAGGGATTCTCAGTATCTACCGAGTTACTGCATTCAATGGATGAATGGATGGGTGTGTTTCGGAGGGTAATGACGAGGAACTGGTGCGATTAATACCACTGATGAGATGAAGCAGAAAGTCGCTAGGAAGACAAAGGTGAAGCAACTACATTGGTAGATTAACCAGACTATTACTATGAAAGAAGAGTGGATGCGTGAGTATTGCATTCTTTGAGGCTTCGAAACTCCATTGCATGAAATACTACAGTAAATTTAGTTTGTCTTTTATTAAGGAGAGCGTCTCTCTGTAGCAGCTCCTGAAGCCCGTGACTTATGCTTCTTTATCGTCGACAGATGATCAGAGATGCCTGGGAACGAGGGGCTGTAGAGCGACCACAGTTACCCCATGTCTTTCCTTAAGTACCTGTGGCAAAGGTAAAGACGAGTGGGTTCGATGTATGAGACTGGAGGTAGAGAGAGCGTGCAAGTGTTGCTGAGAGGACGGGAGTCTTCCTTCAAGATGCAGGAACCTGCCATCACACCTCTCCCGTACCTCACTACCAGAAACACTAACACTATGCACAACAAGGCTCTTGTTTCTGGTGCCATGGCACAGAGGACAGAGGCGGGTGGTAATGCCACCATGGGTATGGTGGGAAGAAACAAGCCAGTCCAAAATCATTACACCATCGGTGGCAGTGCAACACACCACACACCTGCCACCACTGACAACCATCAACCTGAAGGTGCTGGCCTCGGGAATACTGGATGTGTAGTGTCTTCTGTGGGCGTCGGGGGTTACAACGCCCTCAACAGCGACGCCAACATGGGCGGCGGTGATGACTTAACATCACTCACATGGCTACACTCCCTAGATATGGGCGGCATGGTGCCACACCTTGCAACACCACCCACGCCCCCAGCCTCACCACAGCCAAACAACCCTCTAGCCTCAACACAAGCATCACACACACACACAACTGACAGGAAACGGAAGACGGAGGCTCAGGAGAAGTTAGATAGAATAGACTACTCACAAGACGGTAGCGTCAAGCCTCCGTACAGTTACGCTGCTCTGATAGGTATGGCCATGAAGGAGAACCAGAATAAGATGACTCTCTCAGCCATCTACAAGTGGATCAAGGAAAACTTTGCTTTCTACAAGACTGCTGACCCATCATGGCAGGTAAGTCAATATTTACACCATTTTCTTCCTTCCCTCGCCCACTAGTTAGATAATTTATCAGTCATCTAAGTTGCAGTAGTCATTTGCAAGTTTCGGTCTGACTTGGTTGATGGACGGATCATATTAGCTTCATCACGCTACTACACCTGCTGCTGCTGCTGCTGCTGCTGCTGCTGCTGCTGCTGCTGCTGCTGCTGCTGCTGCTGCTGCTGCTGCTGCTGCTGCTGCTGCTGCTGCTGCTGCTGCTGCTGCTGCTGCTGCTGCTGCTGCTGCTGCTGCTGCTGCTGCTGCTGCTGCTGCTGCTGCTGCTGCTGCTGCTGCTGCTGCTGCTGCTGCTGCTGCTGCTGCTGCTGCTGCTGCTGCTGCTGCTGCTGCTGCTGCTGCTGCTGCTGCTGCTGCTGCTGCTGCTGCTGCTGCTGCTGCTGCTGCTGCTGCTGCTGCTGCTGCTGCTGCTGCTGCTGCTGCTGCTGCAGCTGCTGCTGCTGCTGCAGCAGCTGCTGCTGCTGCTGCTGCTGCTGCTGCTGCTGCTGCAGCAGCTGCTGCTGCTGCTGCTGCTGCTGCTGCTGCTGCTGCTGCAGCTGCTGCTGCAGCAGCAGCTGCTGCTGCTGCAGCAGCTGCTGCTGCTGCTGCTGCTGCTGCTGCTGCTGCTGCTGCTGCTGCTGCTGCTGCTGCTGCTGCTGCTGCTGCTGCTGCTGCTGCTGCTGCTGCTGCTGCTGCTGCTGCTGCTGCTGCTGCTGCTGCTGCTGCTGCTGCTGCTGCTGCTGCTGCTGCGGCTGCCTCTGTATGAGACTGAAGAAGTCTACTGTGTAGGCGAAATATTTTAACAATAAAGGTATCCAACTATTGTGCATATGTCTTAATCTTCTCCTGGCTGGCTGTGGCTGGCTGTGGCTGGCTGTGGCTGGCTGTGGCTGGCTGTGGCTGGCTGTGGCTGGCTGTGGCTGGCTGTGGCTTGCTGGCTGGCTGTGGCTGGCTGTGGCTGGCTGTGGCTGGCTGTGTGTGGCTGTGGCTTGCTGGCTGGCTGGCTGTGGCTGGCTAGCTGGCTGTGGCTGGCTGTGGCTGGCTGTGGCTGGCTGTGGCTGGCTGTGGCTGGCTGTGGCTGGCTGTGGCTGGCTGTGGCTGGCTGTGGCTTGCTGGCTGGCTGTGGCTGGCTGTGGCTGGCTGTGGCTGGCTGTGGCTGGCTGTGGCTTGCTGGCTGGCTGTGGCTGGCTGTGGCTGGCTGTGGCTTGCTGGCTGGCTGGCTGTGGCTGGCTGTGGCTGGCTGTGGCTGGCTGTGGCTGGCTGTGGCTTGCTGGCTGGCTGGCTGGCTGGCTGGCTGGCTGCCTGGCTGGCTGCCTGGCTGCCTGGCTGGCTGCCTGGCTGGCTGCCTGGCTGGCTGCCTGGCTGGCTGGCTGGCTGGCTGCCTTGCTGGCTGGCTGCCTGGCTGGCTGCCTGGCTGGCTGCCTTTCTGGCTGCCTGGCTGGCTGCCTGGCTGGCTGCCTCACTGGCTGCCTGGCTGGCCGCCTGGCTGGCTGGCTGCCTGGCTGGCTGGCTGCCTGGCTGGCTGGCTGCCTGGCTGGATGGCTGGCTGCCTGGCTGGCTGGCTGCCTGGCTGGCTGGCTGCCTGCCTGGCTGGCTGGCTGGCTGGCTGGCTGGCTGCCTGGCTGGCTGGCTGCCTGGCTGGCTGGCTGGCTGGCTGCCTGGCTGGCTGCCTGGCTGACTGGCTGCCTGGCTGACTGGCTGGCTGGCTGGCTGGCTGGCTGCCTGGCTGGCTGGCTGCCTGGCTGGCTGGCTGCCTGGCTGGCTGGCTGGCTGCCTGGCTGGCTGGCTGCCTGGCTGGCTGGCTGCCTGGCTGGCTGGCTGGCTGCCTGGCTATCTGGCTGCCTGGCTGGCTGGCTGGCTGCCTGGCTGGCTGGCTGCCTGGCTGGCTGGCTGGCTGGCTGCCTGGCTGGCTGGCTGCCTGGCTGGCTGGCTGGCTGCCTGGCTGGCTGGCTGCCTGGCTGGCTGGCTGGCTGCCTGGCTGGCTGGCTGCCTGGCTGGCTGGCTGGCTGCCTGGCTGGCTGGCTGGCTGGCTGGCTGGCTGCCTGGCTGGCTGGCTGCCTGGCTGGCTGGCTGCCTGGCTGGCTGGCTGGCTGGCTGGCTGCCTGGCTGGCTGGCTGCCTGGCTGGCTGGCTGGCTGGCTGGCTGCCTGGCTGGCTGGTGCTTCACTCTACGGGATCTGCCCGCCAGGTTTCACTATCTCTCTCGAGTATCTGTTCAAACCCCCCTCCAGATCCTCTCCCTCCTACGGGTTTAGAGCTCTTGCTGGTGCGTCATGTGCATGTGACCCCCCCTCCTCCTTCCCTGTGATTTTAGCGCTCCTGCGTTAATGTGATGGTTAATTGTTGTTAATAGTTCCGCGATAGTTAATGTACCTATTGTTGTAAATATTATTATTATTATTAATATTATTATTATTATTATTATTATTATTATTATTATTATTATTATTATTATTATTATTATTATTATTATTATTATTATTATTGTTGTTGTTGTTGTTGTTGTTGTTGTTGTTATTTATTATTACTATTTAATGTACAAAACAAATTCTGGCCACAAAATAGAGCGAAACACCAACGTCAAAGACCTGGGAGTGATCATGTCGGAGGATCTCACCTTCAAGGACCATAACATTGTATCAATCCCATCTGCTAGAAAAATGACAGGATGGATAATGAGAACCTTCAAAACTAGGGAGGCCAAGCCCATGATGACACTCTTCAGGTCACTTGTTCTATCTAGGCTGGAATATTGCTGCACACTAACAGCACCTTTCAAGGCAGGTGAAATTGCCGACCTAGAAAATGTACAGAGAACCTTCACGGCGCGCATAACGGAGATAAAACACCTCAATTACTGGGAGCGCTTGAGGTTCCTAAACCTGTATTCCCTGGAACGCAGGAGGGAGAGATACATGATTATATACACCTGGAAAATCCTAGAGGGACTAGTACCGAACTTGCACACGAAAATCACTCACTACGAAAGCAAAAGACTTGGCAGACGATGCAACATCCCCCAATGAAAAGCAGGGGTGTCACTAGCACGTTAAGAGACCATACAATAAGTGTCAGGGGCCCGAGACTGTTCAACTGCCTCCCAGCATACATAAGGGGGATTACCAACAGACCCCTGGCAGTCTTCAAGCTGGCACTGGACAAGTACCTAAAGTCGGTTCCTGATCAGCCGGGCTGTGGCTCGTACGTTGGTTTGCGTGCAGCCAGCAGCAACAGCCTGGTTGATCAGGCTCTGATCCACCAGGAAGCCTGGTCATAGACCGGACCGCGGGGGCCTTGACCCCCGGAACTCTCTCCAGGTAAACTCCAGGTAATGTATACGACACGAGGTACCTACTTACTGTTAGGTGAAGAAGGGCAGCAGGTGCCGGGAGACTTCACCTGCGCCTCTCCTCGCCTAGGTATCGAACCCGTAACCCGCCGGTAGTGACCCCAGAGGTGCGGGCCACACCTGGCGGCCATGTTATAGTCCAGCTGAATGATTAATGTCAACGTTTCGCCCATCAACAGTGGTGTTGTGTTTACATTCTGGCACCAGGTATACCCCCTCCCCCCTTCCATCCCACAAATTAGAGAACAGAGCTGTCTAGCAGTATCTGACAGTGTCTGGCAGTGTCTAGCACTGTCTGGCAGTGTCTAGCAGAGTCTGGCACTGTCTGACACTCTGGAAGTGTCTGGCAGTATCTGGCAGTGTGTGGCATTGTCTGGCACTGTCTGGCAGTGTCTAGCAGTGTCTGACACTGTCTGACACTCTGGCAATGTCTGGCAGTATCTGGCAGTGTCTGGCATTGTCTGACAGTGTCTGGCAGTGTTTGGCACTGTCAGACAGTGACTGGTATTGTCTAGCAATGTCTGTCATTATCTGGCAGTGTCTGGCATAATCTGACACAGTCTGGTACTGTCTGGCACTGTCTGGCACTGTCTGGCACTGTCTGGCAGTATCTGGCAGTGTCTGGCAATGTCTATCAGTGTCTGTCAGTATCTGGCAGTGTCTGGTAGTGTCTGGCATTATCTGGCACTGTCTGGTACTGTGGCACTGTCTGGCACTGCCTGGTACTGTGGCACTGTCTGGTACTGTCTAGCAGTTTCTGTGTGTGTCTAGCAGTGTCTAGCACTGTATGGCACTGTCTAGCGTTGGTAGAGTCTGGAAGCATCTGGAACTGTCTGGCAGTATCTGGCACTAAACGGCACTGTCTGACAGTATCTGGCACTGAATGGCACTGTCTGGCACTGGTAGAGTCTGGCAGCATTTGGCACTGTTTGGCAGTGTCTGGCACTGTTTGGTAGTGTCTGGTGGTGTCTGGCACTGTCTGACAGTGTCAGGCACTGTCTGGCAGTCTCTGGCAGTGTCTGGTGTTGTCGGGCACTGTCTTGCAGTATCTGGTGATGTCTGGCACTGTCTGGCAGTGTTTGACAGTGTCTGGTGGTGTCTGGCGCTGTCTGGCAGTGTCTGGCAGTATCTGGTGGTGTCTGGCACTCTGGCAGTGTCCGGCAGTATCTGGTGGCGTCTGGCACTGTCTCGCTGTGCCACGCAGTGTCTGGCAGTGTCTGTCAGTGTCTGACAGGGTCTGGTGGTGTCTGGCATTGTCTGGCAGTGTCAAGCAATGTCTGGTGTTGTTTGGCAGTGTCTGTCAGTATCTGACAGTGTCTGGCAGTGTCTGGCATTATCTGGCACTGTCTGGCACTGCGGCACTGTCTGGTACTGTCTAGCAGTTTCTGTGAGTGTCTAGCAGTGTCTGGCACTGTATGGCACTGTCTGGCATTGGTAGAGTCTGGCAGCATCTGGCAATGTCTGGCAGTATCTGGCACTGGATGGCACTGTCTGGCACTGGTAGAGTGGCAGCATTTGGCACTGTTTGGCAGTGTCTGGCACTGTTTGGCATGTCTGGCAGTGTCAGGCAGTGTCTGGTGGTGTCTGGCACTGTCTGGCAGTGTCAGGCACTGTCTGGGAGTGTCAGGCACCGTCTGGCAGTGTCAGGCACTGTCTGGCAGTATCTGTCAACGTCTGGCAGTGTCTGGTGTTGTCTGGTGGTGTCTGGTGTTGTCTGGCAGTGTCTGGCAGTGTCTGGTGTTGTCTGGCACTGTCTGTCAATATCTGGTGGTGTCTGGCAGTGTCTGGCAGTATCTGACAGTGTCTGACAGTTTCTGGTGGTGCCTGGCACTGTCTGGCAGTGTCTGGCAGTATCTGGTGGCGTCTGGCACTGTCTGACTGTGTCATGCCGTGTCTGGCAGTGTCTGTCAGTGTCTGACAGTGTCTGGTGGTGTCTTGCACTGTCTGGTAGTGTCAAGCAGTGTCTGGTGTTGTTTGGCAGTGTCTGGCAGTATCTGGTGGCGTCTGGCACTGTCTGGAAGTGTCAGGCAGTGTCTGGTGTTGTTTGGCAGTGTCTGGCAGTGTCTTGTGGTGTTTGGCACTGTCTAGCAGTATTTAATGGCGTCTGACACTGTTTGGCAGTGTCTGACAGTGTCTGGTGGTGTCTGGCACTGTCTGGCAGTGTCAAGGCAGTGCCTGGCAGCGTCTGTCAGTGTCTGACAGTGTCAGGTGGTGTCTGGCACTGTCTGGCAGTGTCTGGCAGTATCTAGTGGTGTCTGGCACTGTCTGGTAGTGTCAGGCAGTGCCTGGCAGTGTCTGTCAGTGTCTGACAGTGTCAGGTGGTGTCTGGCACTGTCTGGCAGTGTCTGGCAGTATCTGGTGGCTTCTGACAGTGTCTGGCAGTGTCACGCAGTGTCTGGCAGTGTCTGGTGGTGTCTGGCTCTGTCTGGGAATATCTGGTGGTGTCTGGCAGTGTCTGACAGTGTCTGGTGGTGTCTAGCACTGTATGGCAGTGTCTGACAGTATCTGGTGATGTCTGGCACTGTCTGGCAATGTCAGACAGTGTCTGACAGTGTCTGGCAGTGTCAGGCAGTGTCTGGCAGTGTCCGTCAGTGGCAGTGCCAGGTGGTGTCTGGCACTGTCTGGCAGTATCTGCTGATGTCTGGCACTGTCTGGCAGTATCTGGTGATGTCTGCCACTGTCTTGGAGTATCTGGTGGTGCCTGGCACTGTCTGGCAGTATCTGGTGATGTCTGACACTGTCTGGCAGTATCTGGTGATGTCTGACACTGTCTGGCAGTATCTGGTGGTATCTGGCACTGTCTGGCAGAATCTAGTGGTGTCTGACACTGTCTGGCAGTATCTGGTGATGTCTGGCAATGTCTGACAGTATCTGGTGGTGTCTGACACTGTCTGGGAGTATCTGGTGGTGCCTGGCACTGTCTGGCAGTATCTGCTGATGTCTGGCACTGTCTGGCAGTATCTGGTGATGTCTGGCACTGTCTTGGAGTATCTGGTGGTGCCTGGCACTGTCTGGCAGTATCTGGTGATGTCTGACACTGTCTGGCAGTATCTGGTGATGTCTGACACTGTCTGGCAGTATCTGGTGGTATCTGGCACTGTCTGGCAGAATCTGGTGGTGTCTGACACTGTCTGGCAGTATCTGGTGATGTCTGGCACTGTCTGACAGTATCTGGTGGTGTCTGACACTGTCTGGCAGTATCTGGTGATGTCTGGCACTGTCTGACAGTATCTGGTGGTGTCTGACACTGTCTGGCAGTATCTGGTGGTGTCTGGCACTGTCTGGCAGTATATGGTGGTGTCTGGCAATGTCTGGCAGTATCTGGTGATGTATGGCACTGTCTGACAGTATCTGGTGATGTATGGCACTGTCTGGCACTGTCTGGCAGTATCTGGTGATGTCTGGCACTGTCTGGCAGTATCTGGTGATGTATGGCACTGTCTGGCACTGTCTGGCAGTATCTGGTGGTGCTGGCACTGTCTGGCAGTATCTGGTGGTGTCTGAGACTGTCTGGCAGTATCTGGTGATGTCTGACACTGTCTGGCAATGTCTGGCAGTATCTGGTGGTGTCTGGCACTGTCTGGCACTGTCTGGCAGTATCTGGTGGTGTCTGGCACTGTCTGGCACTGTCTGGCACTGTCTGGCACTGTCTGGCACTGTCTGGCAGTATCTGGTGGTGTCTGAGACTGTCTGGCAGTATCTGGTGGTATCTGGCACTGTCTGGCAATGTCTGGCAGTATCTGGTGGTGTCTGGCATTGTCTGGCACTGTCTGGCAGTATCTGGTGGTGTCTGAGACTGTCTGGCAGTATCTGGCACTGTCTGGCAATGTCTGGCAGTATCTGGTGGTGTCTGGCACTGTCTGGCACTGTCTGGCAGTATCTGGTGGTGTCTGGCACTGTCTGGCACTGTCTGGCACTGTCTGGCAGTATCTGGTGGTGTCTGAGACTGTCTGGCAGTATCTGGTGGTATCTGGCACTGTCTGGCAATGTCTGGCAGTATCTGGTGGTGTCTGGCACTGTCTGGCACTGTCTGGCAGTATCTGGTGATGTCTGGCACTGTCTGGCAGTATCTGGTGATGTATGGCACTGTCTGGCACTGTCTGGCAGTATCTGGTGGTGCTGGCACTGTCTGGCAGTATCTGGTGGTGTCTGAGACTGTCTGGCAGTATCTGGTGATGTCTGACACTGTCTGGCAATGTCTGGCAGTATCTGGTGGTGTCTGGCACTGTCTGGCACTGTCTGGCAGTATCTGGTGGTGTCTGGCACTGTCTGGCACTGTCTGGCACTGTCTGGCACTGTCTGGCAGTATCTGGTGGTGTGTGAGACTGTCTGGCAGTATCTGGCACTGTCTGGCAGTATCTGGTGGTATCTGGCACTGTCTGGCACTGTCTGGCAGTATCTGGTGGTGTCTGAGACTGTCTGGCAGTATCTGGTGGCATCTGGCACTGTCTGGCACTGTCTGGCAGTATCTGGTGGTGTCTGGCACAGTCTGGCACTGTCTGGCAGTATCTGGTGATGTCTGACACTGTCTGGCAGTATCTGGTGATGTATGGCACTGTCTGGCAGTATCTGGTGATGTCTGACACTGTCTGGCAGTATCTGGTGATGTATGGCACTGTCTGGCACTGTCTGGCAGTATCTGGTGATGTATGGCACTGTCTGGCACTGTCTGGCACTGTCTGGCAGTATCTGGTGATGTCTGGCACTGTCTGGCAGCTCCTCAAATGGCCCACCTTCCCTTGACAATCAATACCTCGCAACTGCTTGTTAGGTGCACCTGTCTGGTTTGGTGCACCTGCGATGTTAGGTGCACTTGTCTGGTTAGGTGCACGTGTCTAGTTGGGTGTACCTGAGTGGTTAGGTGTACCTGTTTGGTTAGGTGTACCTGTTTGGTTTTGTGCACCTGGGTAGTTACCCGCACGTGAGACTTAGGTTCACCTGGTAGTTAGGTACACCTGGAAGTTAGGTGCACCTGTTAGTTAGATGCACCTGAAACTTAGGTTCACCTGGTAGTTAGGTGCACCTGGTAGTTAGGTGCACCAAAGACTTAGGGTCACCTGGCAGTTAGGTGCACCTGGTAGTTAGGTGCACCTGGTAGTTAGGTGCACCTGGTAGTTAGGTGCACCTGGTAGTTAGGTGCACCTGGTAGTTAGGTGCACCTGGTAGTTAGGTCCGGGTAATTAAAACGAACTGATACCTGTGTTTATTTTGGTATGTTCCTTATAATGGGTCGGTGCTGTTTCTTATAATGGGGTTCTTGTGATGGGAAGGGGAAGGTAATGGGGTTCTTGTGATGGGTAGGGGAGGATGATGGGGTTCTAGTGATGGGAAGGGGGAGGTAATGGGGTTCTAGTGATGGGTAAGGGAAGGTAATGGGGTTCTAGTGATGGGTAGAGGAAGGTAATGAGGTTCTAGTGATGGGTAGGGGAAGGTAATGGGGTTCTTGTGATGGGTAGGGGAAGGTAATGGGGTTCTTGTGATGGGTAGGGGAAGGTAATGGGGTTCTTGTGATGGGTAGGGGAGGATGATGGGGTTCTAGTGATGGGAAGGGGGAGGTAATGGGGTTCTAGTGATGGGTAAGGGAAGGTAATGGGGTTCTTGTGATGGGTAGAGGAAGGTAATGGGGTTCTTGTGATGGGTAGGGGAAGGTAATGGGGTTCTTGTGATGGGTAGGGGAAGGTAATGGGGTTCTTGTGATGGGTAGGGGAAGGTAATGGCGTTCTTGTGATGGGTAGGGGAAGGTAATGGGGTTCTTGTGATGGGTAGGGGAAGATAATGGGGTTCTTGTGATGGGTAGGGGAAGGTAATGGGGTTCTTGTGATGGGTAGGGGAAGGTAATGGGGTTCTTGTGATGGGTAGGGGAAGGTAATGGGGTTCTAGTGATGGGTAAGGGAAGGTAATGGGGTTCTAGTGATGGGTAAGGGAAGGTAATGGGGTTCTAGTGATGGGTAGGGGAAGGTAATGGGGTTCTAGTGATGGGTAGGGGAGGGTAATGGTGTTCTAGTGATGGGTAAGGAAAGGTAATGGGGTTATAGTAATGGGTAGGGGAAGGTAATGGGGTTCTAGTGATGGGTAGGGGAAGGTAATGGGGTTCTAGTGATGGGTAGGGGAGGGTAATGGTGTTCTAGTGATGGGTAAGGAAAGGTAATGGGGTTATAGTAATGGGTAGGGGAAGGTAATGGGGTTCTAGTGATGGGTAGGGGAAGGTAATGGGATTCTAGTGATGGGTAGGGGAGGGTAATGGTGTTCTAGTGATGGGTAAGGAAAGGTAATGGGGTTATAGTTATGGGTAGGGGAAGGTAATGGGGTTCTAGTGATGGGTAGGGGAAGGTAATGGGGTTCTAGTGATGGGTAGGGGAGGGTAATGGTGTTCTAGTGATGGGTAAGGAAAGGTAATGGGGTTATAGTAATGGGTAGGGGAAGGTAATGGGGTTCTAGTGATGGGTAGGGGAAAGTAATGGGATTCTAGTGATGGGTAGGGGAAGGTAATGGGGTTCTAGTGATGGGTAAGGGAAGGTAATGGGGTTCTAGTGATGGGTAAGGGAAGGTAATGGGGTTCTAGTGATGGGTAAGGGAAGGTAATGGGGTTCTAGTGATGAGTAGGGGGAGGTAATGGGGTCCTAGTGATAGGTAGTGGAAGGTAATGGGGTTCTAGTGATGGGTAGGGGAAGGTAATGGGGTTCTAGTGATGGGTAGGGGAAAGTAATGGGGTTCTAGTGATGAGTAAGGGAAGGTAATGGGGTTATAGTGAAGGGTAGGGGAAAGTAATGGGGTTCTAGTGATGGGTAAGAGAAGGTAATGGGGTTCTAGTGATGGGTAAGGGAAGTTAATCGGGTTCTAGTGATGGGTAGGGGAGGGTAATGGGGTTCTAGTGATTGGTAAGGAAAGGTAATGGGGTTATAGTAATGGGTAGGGGAAGGTAATGGGTACTAGTGATGGGTAGGGGAAGGTAATGGGGTTCTAGTGATGGGTAGAGGAAGGCAATGGGGTTCTAGTGATGGGTAAGGGAAGGTAATGTGGTTCTAGTGATGGGTAAGGGAAGGTAATGGGTTCTAGTGATGGGTAAGGGAAGGTAATGGGGTTCTAGTGATGGGTAGAGGAAGGTAATGGGGTTCTAGTGATGGGTAGGGGAAGGTAATGGGGTTCTAGTGATAAGTAGGGGAAGGTAATGGGGTTCTAGTGATGGTTAGGGGAAGGTAATGGGGTTCTAGTGATGGGTAGGGGAAGGTAATGGGGTTCTAGTGATGGGTAGGGAAAGGTAATGGGTTCTAGTGATGGGTAAGGGAAGGTAATGGAATTCTAGTGATGGGTAGGGGAAGGTAATGGGGTCTAGTGATGGGTAGGGGAAGGTAATTTGGTTCTAGCGATGGGTAGGGAAGGTAATGGGGTTCTAGTGATGGGTAAGGGAAGTTAATGGAGTTCTAGTGATGGGTAAGGGAAGGTAATGGGGTTCTAGTGATGGGTATGGGGGAAGTAATGGGGTTCTAGTGATAGGTAGGGGAAGGTAATGGGGTTCTAATGATGGGTAGGGGAAGGTAATGAGGTTCTAGTGATGGGTAAGGGAAGGTAATGGGGTTCTAGTGATGGGTATGGGGAGGTAATGGGGTTCTAGTGATTGGTAGGGGAAGGTAATGGGGTTCTAGTGATGGGTAAGGGAAGGTAATGGGGTTCTAGTGATGGGTAAGGGAAGTTAATGGGGTTCTAGCGATGGGTAGGGGAGGGTAATGGGGTTCTAGTGATGGATAAGGAAAGGTAATGGGGTTACACTAATGCGTAGGAGAAGGTAATGGGGTATTAATGATGGGTAGGGGAAGGTAATGGGGTTCTAGTGATGGGTAGGGGAAGGTAATGGGGTTCTAGTGATGGGTAAGGGAAGGTAATGGGGTTCTAGTGATGGGTAAGGGAAGGTAATGGGGTTCTAGTGATGAGTAAGGGAAAGTAATGGGGTTCTAGTGATGGGTAGGGGAATGTAATGGGGTTCTAGTGATGGGTAGGGGAAGGTAATGGGGTTCTAGTGATGAGTAGGGGAAGGTAATATGGTTCTAGCGATGGGTAGGGGAAGGTTATGGGGTTCTAGTGATGGGTAGGGGAAGGTAATGGGGTTCTAGTGATGGGTAAGGGAAGGTAATGGGGTTCTAGTGATGGGTAAGGGAAGGTAATGGGATTCTAGTGATGGGAAGGGGAAGGTAATGATGTTCTAGTGATGGGTAGGGGAAGGTAATGGGTTTCTAGTGATGGGTAAGGTGTAGACAGCCTGTACTGTCTGCACAGACAGCCCACGCTGTCTGCCAGCTTAGTTCATATTTCGCGCCACTCAGGTGCTGCCATCTATAGGCCTTGCCACTTCAGTATGCCCAGACTTGCCTCTCTCTCACTCACACAGCGGCCTAGCAGGAAGACACAAGTACCCCCAGCTCTCTCTCGTGGGCATGGCCCTGCCCGGGCCATGCCTCCGAAAGAAGACTTATCATTAACCACCCGCTTGCAGCACCTACCAAATAATCCCGTTATAAAGGGAAAATAATGGGGTTCTAGTGATGGGTAAGGGAAGTTAATGGGGTTCTAGTGAAGGGTAAGGGAAGGTAATGGGGTTATAGTAATGGGTAGGGGAAGGTAATGGGCTTCTAGTGATGGGTAAGGGAAGGTAATGGGGTTATAGTAATGAGTAGGGGAAGGTAATGGGGTTCTAGTGATGGGTAGGGAAAGGTAATGGGGTTCTAGTGATGTATAAGGGAAGGTAATGGGGTTCTAGTGATGGATAGGGGAAGGTAATGGGGTTCTAGTGATGGGTAAGGGAAGTTAATGGGGTTCTAGTGATGGGTAAGGGAAGTTAATGGGGTTCTAGTGATAGGTAAGGGAAGGTAATGGGGTACTAGTGATGGGTAAGGAAAGGTAATGGGGTTCTAGTGATAGGTAAGGGAAGGTAATGGGGTTCTAGTTATGGGTAAGGGATGGTAATGGGGTTGATGTGATGGGAAGGGGAAGGTAATGGGGTTCTAGTGATGGTTAGGGGAAGGTAATGGGGTTCTATTGATGGGTAGGGGAAGATAATTCGGTTCTAGTGATGGGTAGGGGAAGGTAATGGGGTTCTAGTGATGGGTAGGGGAAGGTAATGTGGTTCTAATGATGGGTAATGAAGGTAATGGGATTCTGGTGATAGGTAGGGGAAGGTAATGGGGTTCTAGTGATGGGTAGGGTAAGGTAATGGGGTTCTAGCGATGGGTAATGGAAGGTAATGGGGTTCTAGTGATGGGTAAGGGAAGTTAATGGGGTTCTAGTGATGGGTAAGGGAAGGTAATGGGATTCTAGTTATGGGTAAGGGAAGGTAATGGGGTTCTAGTGATGGGTAAGGGAAGGTAATGGAGTTCTAATGATGGGTAAGGGAAGGTAATGGGGTGCTAGTGATGGGTAAGGGAAGGTAATGGGGTTCTAGTGGTGGGTAAGGGAAGGTAATAGGGTTCTAGTGATGGGAAGGGAAAAGTAATGGGGTTCTAGTGATGGGTAGGGGAAGGTAATGGGGTTCTAGTGATGGGTAAGGGAAGGTAATGGGGTTCTAGTGATGGGTAAGGGAAGGCAATGGGTTTCTAGTAATGGGTAAGGGAAGGTAATGGGGTTCTAGTGATATACAAGGGAAGGTAATGGGGTTCTAGTGATGGGTAAGGGAAGGTAATGGGGTTCTAGTGATGGGTAAGGAAAGGTAATGGGGTTCTAGTGATGGGTAAGGGAAGGTAATGGGGTTCTAGTGATGGGTAAGGGAAGGTAATGGGGTTCTAGTGATGGGTAAGGGAAGGTAATGGGGTTCTAGGGATGGGTAAGGGAAGGTAATGGGGTTCTAGTGATGGGTAAGGGAAGGTAATGGGGTTCTAGGGATGGGTAAGGGAAGGTAATGGGGTTCTAGGGATGGGTAAGGGAAGGTAATGGAGTTCTAGTGATGGGTAAGGGAAGGTAATGGGGTTCTAGTGATGGGTAAGGGAAGGTAATGGGGTTCTAGTTATGGGTAAGGGAAGGTAATGGGGTACTAGGGATGGGTAAGGGAAGGTAATGGGGTTCTAGTGATGGGTAAGGGAAGGTAATGGGGTTCTAGGGATGGGTAAGGGAAGGTAATGGGGTTCTAGGGATGGGTAAGGGAAGGTAATGGGGTTCTAGTGATGGGTAAGGGAAGGTAATGGGGTTCTAGGGATGGGTAAGGGAAGGTAATGGGGTTCTAGGGATGGGTAAGGGAAGGTAATGGGGTTCTAGGGATGGGCAAGGGAAGGTAATGGGGTTCTAGGGATGGGTAAGGGAAGGTAATGGGGTACTAGGGATGGGTAAGGGAAGGTAATGGGATTCTAGGGATGGGTAAGGGAAGGTAATGGGGTTCTAGGGATGGGCAAGGGAAGGTAATGGGGTTCTAGGGATGGGTAAGGGAAGGTAATGGGGTTCTAGGGATGGGCAAGGGAAGGTAATGGGGTTCTAGGGATGGGTAAGGGAAGGTAATGGGGTTCTAGGGATGGGCAAGGGAAGGTAATGGGGTTCTAGTGATGGGTAAGGGAAGGTAATGGGGTTCTAGGGATGGGTAAGGGAAGGTAATGGGGTTCTAGGGATGGGTAAGGGAAGGTAATGGGGTTCTAGGGATGGGTAAGGGAAGGTAATGGGGTTCTAGGGATGGGTAAGGGAAAGTAATGGGGTTCTAGGGATGGGCAAGGGAAGGTAATGGGGTTCTAGGGAGGGGTAAGGGAAGGTAATGGGGTTCTAGGGATGGGTAAGGGAAGGTAATGGGGTTCTAGCGATGGGTAAGGGAAGGTATTGGGGTTCTAGGGATGGGTAAGGGAAGGTAATGGGGTTCTAGGATGAGTAAGGGAAGGTAATGGGGTTCTAGGGATGGGTAAGGGAAGGTAATGGGGTTCTAGGGATGAGTAAGGGAAGGTAATGGGATTCTAGGGATGGGTAAGGGAAGGTAATGGGGTTCTAGGGATGGGCAAGGGAAGGTAATGGGGTTCTAGGGATGAGTAAGGGAAGGTAATGGGATTCTAGGGATGGGTAAGGGAAGGTAATGGGGTTCTAGGGATGGGCAAGGGAAGGTAATGGGGTTCTAGGGATGAGTAAGGGAAGGTAATGGGATTCTAGGGATGGGTAAGGGAAGGTAATGGGGTTCTAGGGATGGGCAAGGGAAGGTAATGGGGTTCTAGGGATGAGTAAGGGAAGGTAATGGGATTCTAGGGATGGGTAAGAGAAGGTAATGGGGTTCTAGGGATGGGCAAGGGAAGGTAATGGGGTTCTAGGGATGAGTAAGGGAAGGTAATGGGGTTCTAGGGATGGGCAAGGGAAGGTAATGGGGTTCTAGGGATGGGCAAGGGAAGGTAATGGGGTTCTAGGGATGGGCAAGGGAAGGTAATGGGGTTCTAGGGATGGGCAAGGGAAGGTAATGGGGTTCTAGGGATTGGCAAGGGAAGGTAATGGGGTTCTAGGGATGGGCAAGGGAAGGTAATGGGGTTCTAGGGATGGGCAAGGGAAGGTAATGGGGTTCTAGGGATGGGCAAGGGAAGGTAATGGGGTTCTAGGGATGGGCAAGGGAAGGTAATGGGGTTCTAGGGATGGGCAAGGGAAGGTAATGGGGTTCTAGGGATGGGCAAGGGAAGGTAATGGGGTTCTAGGGATGGGCAAGGGAAGGTAATGGGGTTCTAGGGATGGGTAAGGGAAGGTAATGGGGTTCTAGGGATGGGTAAGGGGCGGGGTACAAGGTCGTGTAGAGCTTTACATCATTTATCACTTACTGTCGTCTACAACCAACCTCACTAATTTTCTCCCTTCTTCCCAGACTTAGATAATCTTATGTAAAAACGTGTCAAACCCGTATGGGTCACACAACACTGACATCCCCTGAGGACACTTTAGTATTGACAGCCTGATCAACGAGGCTCTTGCTGATAGCTTTACTAAACAGTTTTCATTTTTTTTTTTTTTTGAGAAGCCATAGGTCCTCAAGCCTGTTAAATCTTATTCCCCTTTATGTACACTAAATAGTCCTATTTTCTCATCATCATCATTGAGGTAATTCCTGTTTTTACATTAATATCAGACAGAATAATTGACAAAAGCTTCTTTCATGACTCAAAATGTAGTTCAGACTAATTCCGACTTCTTCGATCACCTCTAGCATTACTGTTTCAGTAGAGTCGAAGCCAATTTTCCAAGTCTCAGAATCCATGCCAATGTTTGACTTGTTATAATGGGTTTGGTGTGTGCACTATGGGCCAGGAATGTAGCTGTCACATGAAGTGAAAGGAGACCCATTCATGGGAAGCTCTAAACCCTCACACATCCCACAGTACTTACTCGGCTTTCAAGGTCTTTTAACATTACTTTCGCTTTCATCAGTCTTCTTATTAGATACATATGTTGTAAAATATGCGTAACAGCCGCTATGAAAAAATAGTAAACTTACAAGTGCTTTCATGATTTCTCACATTATCAGGAACTGTTCCTTGATAATGTTTTTTTCACAGTGGTTGATTTGCATATTGTGATAATCACCTGTTTACTGTGATCTTATTGCACTATAAAATATATTATTATTCTATTTTTGGAAAGTGCTGACATATAGCACTTTCCCAGGTCATATAGCACCTGGGAATGAATGGTAATCACAGGTGACCAAAAGCTGCAGAGGCAGGTCAGTGGAAGGCCTCAATCAGGTGGCCAAAAGCTGCAGCGGCAGATCATCATACGACTAAGACCTATGTCAACATTATTATTTCAATCACAACTAAGCGCTAAACCTACAAGGATCATACAGCCCCTACGTCAGAAAACACTTGGTCCTTTTTTTTCTGTTGAGTGTTACCTAACCTAACCCCTCAGAGGGTAGTTAGAACCATGAATATCACACAAGTCAGTACTGTCCTGTCTGGCTTCTCCTAGACTGTACACACACAGGAATATATCACATTCTTGATTAAAATTGTTAACCATGGAAAAGCACTAAACCCACATGGATCATACAGTGGAGTATATTATTATACTGCACACACAAAAGGCACTGAATGTTACATATTATACTGTAGAGTAGTTACAAAAAGCACTGAACCCCTATGGGTCATGCTGTGCTGTATATCATTATACACTACTCAAAAAAAAATACTGTACCCAAATGGATATATGGCTTAAATTATCCAAATTTTTACTGAAATCTTTCCTGTTAACATCAGAAGATTATTTACAGTTTTTCAAGATGCCTTTTGTTTTGGTTTGGTGTAAGATCCCTAAATTGAAAATCAACCATAATATTTTTGTTCATGTGGTATGTTTATTTTAGCTATTATTAGTCTTCACTTGTTTATGCACACTGCAGTGAGTGTCTTCTTCTACCCAGAACTCCATCCGCCACAACCTCTCCCTCAACAAGTGCTTCCTCAAGGTGCCTCGGAATAAAGATGAACCTGGTAAAGGCGGCTTCTGGAGACTCGATCCCGAGTATGCCGAGTCTCTCGTGGATGGAGTGTTTAAGAAGCGTCGTCCAGCTCGACCTACACTTCCTCCTCCCTCAAAATCAAAGAAGAACAGGCGATTACCCACTCAGAACCAGCAACAAGTGTTAACGCAACCACTGGGTATAAAAGTTGTAGTTCAGCCAGCACAGGCAGCGTTCATGCCGCCCCCCACCAATAAACCTCCTCCACGCCCTAACCTGCACTTTAACCCTGAAGGTCAGTTGATGCCACATTATTACTCTCATAGGGAAGTGCAAAATTCTTAAGGGTAATGCAGTATCTGGGGAATGGCGGATAATTAGATTTGATCTCAGGAAGGGTAGGGTAGCTTCAATTCTATGGATCAGGAACCCATCACCAGTATCAAAGGACTACAAGGCCACAGCTATGGAAGGTGTATAGACAATGTTAATAATGTTGGTATAGGGTATTGACAAAATAAAATGCAACTACCATATACAGAATGACATTTAATCTTCAACGCTTATAAATGCTACTTTAGGCAATTATTTATTCAGAGAAAAAATTGAGTTCAAGTTTAATTCTGTAAACCAATGTAATTCAAATACTATATATGTTGAATTATATTTTTATGAGACAAAAAATACTAAGATGTACATGTAGTCTTTTGTAAACAAATTATTATAATGCAATTATTCACAATGACATACAAGGTGAGATAATGTAGTCTGGCTCTATTAGCTATTTCTTTTTTTTTTTTACAAGTGGAGACTACTTTCTGAATGTTAATATTTTAAGCTCTTCAGCCTATATTTTCAAATGTTTAGATAAGAATTTTTTTATTCATGTTAAACTAAATTTTTCAGGTGTCGAAGTGGAAGAAGAATTGGTGTGGTCCACACTACTTGGGGAGGAAGTCCACGATGACTCCTGGCCATGTAGAGCCCAAGAATTAGTGACGGATCTTGGTCAGACTGGTGATCCATCTACCTACCCCACCACAATAACAACCAACACTTCTACGCAACATCATCACCAGCACCACCATCACCAAAATCTCCATGATCATCATCTTCACCCATGTGACCATCAAAGTCCTCATCACCATCAGATTGTCACCATCACCACCTCCACCAACACACCTCCAACATTACCATCACTGGAACTCAGTCCCGCATCACTTGGGGTAGAGGAGGACCTTTTCACCAGTCCCGAATATTCTGAGGCATCTAATGATGATGCAGAGTCTCTAACTTCTTCCCTTGACATCAACAATAGTGGAAATTGGAACAAAGGAGGGTATGGAGAGCTTCCGTCCATGAACACATTTTGCAGTAGTTTAACACAGCTTACACCCCTGGAACCATCTGCTGCACCAGTGTTAGTGCAAGATGCTCACGCATGCTGGGGTTCTGACTCAGGATGGGATGAAGCCAAGACTTTATCCTTGCTTGATGCTAATCTTGACTTAGATAACCTTATAGACTTGGATGGTTTGTAAAATAGCCAAATGTGTTTAGTTATGCTGAAAACTGGATAAAACTATGAATATAGTGTATAGAAGGTTAGAATAACTGTATTGTCAGCAAAGTGAGCACTAGTTACAGTATAACATTTTAACTGTTTATGTAAAGTGAGCACCTGAACTTATGAATTTAAAATCAGGTAACTTGGATTAAACTTATAGAATGCTTTTATAGTAAAGTTCCTGATAAGTTTTGTAAGTTAGTCCTTTTAATTTTGCAGAAAGTTTTACAAAATCAGCAATTCTTTACTCGTTCTTAACTCACCAGGACTCATCAGAACTAGTCAGAACAATCTAGTCATATCCTTATTCTTGACTGTGTTCAAAGTGGAATTATCTTGAAGATACAAAGTAAGAATCCCTCTTATACATTCATACATTACATTGTGTATACTGGTTATAATAATCTCCTTGTATTATTATAATATTCGAGGGGGGAATGCTAAGCTCTTAGCATTCATACAGCACCTAGATAATGGGAATTAATCAGGTTAGATCCAAGGATAGCTCCAATTTCTTGAGTCAAGAGCCCTTCACCAGAATGAAGGCACACCTTCTGAAGGGTCATTGTGTAAAGTGTGCCGAGTGAATGAGAGCCCAAGGTGTTACTCCACCTTGGGTGTTCTTGGGAAGTCCTGAATTCGTCGTGCCATAGCCTGAGCATTAAGGAGAATGTTCATAGTTCTCTTGAGCTTGAAATAATACTGCTAATAAAATGCACAAAGCAAATAACTTTAGCACTCACGGTACTTTTAAAATAAACTGTTTGCGTTCCACATAAGCTATAACACTTGGTCCAAATGTTGATAGGAATAATATAAAGAGAATTCTCTTGACCAAAATGTGACAATAAACAAAACAGTTCCTGTATGCATTCTTATACGGTAACATGTAAACGAAAAAGAATTCTTCTAAATTAATTTAGTTAAATACTTAAAACTAGTTTGATAAGTGTCTTTTGCGCCATGTTTGTGAATGTATATAGTCGTGTTTGCTATGGCATTTACCCTATACTTAATCTAGTCACCTATCAAATTATTTTATCTTTTGAAAATTAGAGCATACTGTACTGTACTTCATTATATACAGTACAGTACACGTACTTCTAAGGCCATAGATGTCATATAGTTTGTGTAACTTCTCGTAAAATTAACATTTTAGTGTTATTGTCCAACTTGCCGTCCCATGCTGTGAGGCGCCCAGACCCTGCACTCCGTCCAGTCTATATCCATCCAGGTCCGACAAGAGAACCCTACTCTCCGTCCCTCGGTTCCTGGAAAGTGTGCTTGTGAGTTTGTCTGTGTCTGAACTGTACTGCTTCCATGAGACTGCCCTCTGAGTGAACATCTTTGTTTGAGAGCCTTCTTAATGAAGGCAATTTGAGAGAAAGCTTTCTTTTGAATGTGACTCCTTCTAAGCATATACCTTGGGAATATCTACCAAATTATGAACACTTTCATTAGAGAAGAGTGGCAGCTCTCACACTGAAGGTATGAACTATGTGTAGTATTCCTCTACATTAATTATGTATACGGACTATGTACGTTTATATAGGAACTGGAACGTCTTGTATGGTACAATAATTTACTCTTATTTTTTACCATGAATAATAATAATAATAATAATAATAATAACATGTATAGTCCCTTTATATAAAGGGAAAGGGGACAAAAGAGACTGTAAAAATTATAGAGGAATAAGCTTATTGAGTATACCAGGAAAAGTGTATGGTAGGGTTATAATTGAAAGAATTAGAGGTAAGACAGAATGTAGGATTGTGGATGAGCAAGGAGGTTTCAGAGTGGGTAGGGGATGTGTAGATCAAGTGTTTACATTGAAGCATATATGTGAACAGTATTTAGATAAAGGTAGGGAAGTTTTTATTGCATTTATGGATTTAGAAAAGGCATATGATAGAGTGGATAGAGGAGCAATGTGGCAGATGTTGCAAGTATATGGAATAGGTGGTAAGTTATTAAATGCTGTAAAGAGTTTTTATGAGGATAGTGAGGCTCAGGTTAGGGTGTGTAGAAGAGAGGGAGACTACTTCCCGGTAAAAGTAGGTCTTAGACAGGGATGTGTAATGTCACCATGGTTGTTTAATATATTTATAGATGGGGTTGTAAAGGAAGTAAATGCTAGGGTGTTCGGGAGAGGGGTGGGATTAAATTTTGGGGAATCAAATTCAAAATGGGAATTGACACAGTTACTTTTTGCTGATGATACTGTGCTTATGGGAGATTCTAAAGAAAAATTGCAAAGGTTAGTGGATGAGTTTGGGAATGTGTGTAAAGGTAGAAAGTTGAAAGTGAACATAGAAAAGAGTAAGGTGATGAGGGTGTCAAATGATTTAGATAAAGAAAAATTGGATATCAAATTGGGGAGGAGGAGTATGGAAGAAGTGAATGTTTTCAGATACTTGGGAGTTGACGTGTCGGCGGATGGATTTATGAAGGATGAGGTTAATCATAGAATTGATGAGGGAAAAAAGGTGAGTGGTGCTTTGAGGTATATGTGGAGTCAAAAAACGTTATCTATGGAGGCAAAGAAGGGAATGTATGAAAGTATAGTAGTACCAACACTCTTATATGGGTGTGAAGCTTGGGTGGTAAATGCAGTAGCGAGGAGACGGTTGGAGGCAGTGGAGATGTCCTGTTTAAGGGCAATGTGTGGTGTAAATATTTTACAGAAAATTCGGAGTGTGGAAATTAGGAGAAGGTGTGGAGTTAATAAAAGTATTAGTCAGAGGGCAGAAGAGGGGTTGTTGAGGTGGTTTGGTCATTTAGAGAGAATGGATCAAAGTAGAATGACATGGAAAGCATATAAATCTATAGGGGAAGGAAGGCGGGGTAGGGGTCGTCCTCGAAAGGGTTGGAGAGAGGGGGTAAAGGAGGTTTTGTGGGCAAGGGGCTTGGACTTCCACCAAGCGTGCGTGAGCGTGTTAGATAGGAGTGAATGGAGACGAATGGTACTTGGGACCTGACGATCTGTTGGAGTGTGAGCAGGGTAATATTTAGTGAAGGGATTCAGGGAAACCGGTTATTTTCATATAGTCGGACTTGAGTCCTGGAAATGGGAAGTACAATGCCTGCACTTTAAAGGAGGGGTTTTGGGATATTGGCAGTTTGGAGGGATATGTTGTGTATCTTCATATGTGTATGCTTCTAGACTGTTGTATTCTGAGCACCTCTGCAAAAACAGTGATAATGTGCGAGTGTGGTGAAAGTGTTGAATGATGATGAAAGTATTTTCTTTTTTTGGATTTTCTTTCTTTTTTGGGTCACCCTGCCTCGGTGGGAGACGGCCTAATTTTTTAAAAAAAAAAAAAAAAAAAAAAATAATAATAATAATAATAATAATAATTCTCAAAGAAGAAGCAGAAAATAATTCTACCTCTGTTATCCATGAGTGTCGTAAGAAACAACTAAAATGCCGGGAGCAAGGGGATAGTGACCCCTTCCCCTGTATATATTACTAAATTTAAAAAGAAAAACTTTCATTTTTCTTTTTAAATTTACTACTATTATTACTATTACTATTATTAAAAACTTTTGTTTTTCTTTTTAGGACACCCTGCCTCGGTGGAACATGGCCAGTGTATTGAAAAATAATAATAATAATAATAATAATAATAATAATAATAATAATAATAATAATAATAAGAGGTACAGAACAAAAGTGGTACAAGGATGAATTAACATTTTATTCCCTTGATGAAAACTCCCGTAGTGATGAACAGTTGTTATGGCAGACTT
The DNA here is from genome assembly GCF_038502225.1 of Cherax quadricarinatus. Lineage (NCBI taxonomy): Eukaryota > Metazoa > Arthropoda > Malacostraca > Decapoda > Parastacidae > Cherax > Cherax quadricarinatus. The sequence continues at coordinate 1,230,454 of NC_091325.1, forward strand.
TTACAAGAATACAATGAATTTATAAACCTTAAACTAGTGTAGAAATATTTTATCAACATGTTGAGTTTGACATATGTATCACAACACTGTACCTAATATGATAATGCAATTAAAAAAGGAATTGAAAACTTAGTAAAAGGCATTTGAAATAATATTACTGTATTATTATATTTGTGGGAAAGCATTCAAAAAGTCTTTTCAGAATACTAACCTGGATAATTAATAATTCAGGATAATCTAAAAAAAAAAACAAAGAAAGTGGCTTATATCCACTTGTGTCCTCAGGTCCTTCTCCAGGATATGACACACCACAGAAATTATTTATTATTATTATTATTATTATTATTATTTACTAATATTATTACTATTACTATTATTATTATTCATAGTAAGGTGCAAAATCCATAAAAATTATGCAGTGCTTTAAGCATATACCATTTCCAACATTTTCAAATTTACACTATTGTTATCCCCTTGCTACTGTTGTCACCAATTCACAATCACATTACAGAAATCAAAATCAAAAAGCAAGTAAAACTATTAAAATTCAATTTTCACATTCCGTAAGCCATATCCATAATTCATTTTGTGTCACTAGCCATGTCTGCATATTTAGATGAAACAGAAAATATCCCCACCATTTATGCCAAGAGACATGCTGGGTTCTCAGTCAGGCAAGCACCCTGTGTGGATAGTGGCACCTTTTCCAGAGAAGGGGCTCCTGCTCCTAGGAATATACTACTAACAACTCTGCCATGGCAATAAAGTATCCCAGTTTGGGAAAGATTTGCTGCTAGGTAACAGAGCTAGCAGGTATTTGCTGCTAGGTAACAGAGGCAGCAGGTATCTGCTGCTAGGTAACAGAGGTAGCAGGTATTTGCTGCTGGGTAACAGGGGGAGAAGGTATTTGCTGCTAGGTAACAGGGGCAGTAGGTACAGTGGACCCCCGGTATTCGATATTAATCCGTTCCTGAGAGCTCATCGAATACCGAAAATATTGAAAAGCGAATCAATTTTCCCCATAAGAAATAATGGAAATCAAATTAATCCATGAAAGACACCCAAAAGTATGAAAAAAAAAAATTTTACGACATGAAATATTAATTTTAATACACACAAACTGAAGAAGACATGCACAGTTACATGACACTTACCTTTATTGAAGATCTGGTGATGACTGATGGGATGGGAGGAGGGGAGAGTGTGGATGGTGTTAGTGTTTAGAAGGGGAATCCCCTTCCATTAGGACTTGAGGTAGTAAGTCCTTTTCTGGGGTTACTTCCCATCTTCTTTTAATGCCACTAGGACCAGCTTGAGAGTCACTGGACCTCTGTCGCACAACAAATCTGTCCATAGAGCTCTGTACCTCCCGTTCCTTTACGATTTGCCTAAAATGGGCCACAACATTGTCATTGTAATAGTCACCAGCATGGCTTGCAATAGCTGTGTTAGGATGATTTTCATCCATAAAGGTTTGCAGTTCAACCCACTGTGCACACATTTCCTTAATTTTTGAAGTAGGCACAATGGATTCCACAACTGGCATAGGCTTCTCAGGGTTAGCCCCAAACCCTTCAAAATCTTTCTTAATTTCCATACTAATTCTCACCCTTTTTACCACAGGGGTGGCACTAGAAGCTTTCTTGGGGCCCATGGTGATTTATTTTGCAGAAACAAGCACCAAAAACAGTGATAATATGGAATGTACCGAATGTATCCTTAGATGCGTGCACACTGGCACGCACAGGGCAGTTCAGGCCACACGTGGACACGTCTCGTACAAATCATATCGAATACCGGGTTTTCAATCGGATACCGAGGCAAAATTTTTGCGTTAAAACGCATCGAATACCGGATTTATCAAATACCAATGCCATCGAATACTGGGGGTCCACTGTATTTGCTGCTAGGTAACAGGGGCAGCAGGTATTTGCTGCTAGGTAACAGGGGCAGCAGGTGTTTGCTACTAATAGGGACAGCATGTATAATTGCAGCTAGGTAATAGGGGCACCAGATATTTGGAGACATACCCACATGCCCTGAATTCAGTTTGGGTCTTTTTAGCTGCAAGACAAATATGCTATTACCGAGCATTATATCCAAGCACCACACAGTGCCAGCAGTCAATAATGCCAAATAATAATCACCAGTACAGTAGAATCTCAGAGTATTGCATCATACAAGAAGTACTTGTTCCAGTAAAAATATGGTGGTACAGTTGGAAGGAATTAGTCAGAAATACTGAAATTTACTTTATTTATTGAGGCATTGGGTTATCATTATTTAAGATATACATTATGGTAAAGTACATCATCTGATATCAGTTGGCAGAGGACTCTTGCAAGTAGAGCAACTGCTCTCCCTCAAGTCAAGGCTGGTGAACAATATTAATACAGATGATCACCGAGTCATTTGGCAGGCATTCATTAAGCCCCATTCATTTATGATTCAGTCCCAAATAATTTTAATTTTCCTATCAAATCCCAAGCCTAAAGGATGGACATAAAGTCCCACTGCAGTGATATTATCTGTATGTTGCTCTTTGTGACAAGAATGAGAGAGGCCAACATAAATAATATTACCTCATTGAGGTATGAGTCAGAGCTATTATTGGAATGTTGCCCTCTGTTGTTCTCATCACATTATTTGATGCATTCATATGTTCTCTTAAACATTTTCTTCCACAATGAAGACTGTGTGTCATAAAAGTTATTGCAGGTGACTACCAGTATTTTAGGTCTGCAGCATTTAATCACACTCGGAAAACTTTCTCATTAACAATGCTCCAGAGATAGCTAACATATTTTGTCAAGTACTGTATAGGTTTTGGGCTCACCAAGCCATGTTAAACTATCGTTCACTAGATGTGTTTGTAAGATATTTTCCAGTGGATATTACTTTACTTATTGAATGCGTAAACAAGCTTGCCATATTCTTTAGAAAAGGTTCTTTGCAGGTAGAGATTACAGAACATGTCATTAGGCAATATAATGAAGGAAGAGTGAATGGGCAACCTTCCTTTGCATGCAAAATGAGAAAGTGTAGACAAATATAGAAGCTTTGATGACAATAACTAACAATAATTAAGTTAAATTGATAAAAATGTCTGTCCAACTATTCTTAGCCTAGTTTAAGAAACTTAGTCTGTCCATTGTTTTGTAACAAAGTTGGATTCCGTCCAATGTTGCACTGAATCAAAAGAACTGGAAACATGTCAGTGATGTAGACATAATGTGGTGACAGTCCTGCATGATCTGCAAAGAACAGAAATAGATCTGGATGAGCTGGATCAGTTAGTCAGTAGAGCTGTGACATAGATCATAACCTTCTAGTATGGATGAAGAATGATCGTTTTTGCCTGTAACCTTGAGTGAAAAGTTAATTTAAGGGATGACTGAAAATCTCACATATTAAATGATGAGTGACTATAGTCCTAGAGTAATGGTAGCATTAGAAGCACAATATTCATTAGACAATACTGAGGATCATTGTATTTTAATAAAACTGCAGTTATTAACCAATATTACAAAATTACAATGACAATAAGGCCAAATATCAAAATATGTAGATGCATATATTATGGGATGTGAGAGGAATTCATTATTTTTATTTATACATAGATGATCAAAAAAAAAAAAATAGCTAAAACTAATCTGCTATTGTAGTGTCTTGGTGGCACTGCTCTTGGTGTCATGAGATGTAGTGCCACCCATCACTAGGACATACTGTCTCCTCCCAACAAGAAATCTATACAGGACAAACTTGCATTAGTCCACACATTGTAATATTTGAATTCAGTTCATTCGCAGAAAAGCAGAAGTGACATTATATTAATGACATATTTTCTTTTCAATATTTATGAAAGTTGTAAAGCTAACAAGTCACTCTATTAATCAAACAATACTTTCTAGTCATCTGTGCAATATATTTATGCTGATATTATTTGAGAGATCATATATTAAATTTGTTTTATACAAGCCTATACCTGAAGACTTATGAGAGTAACATGTGAACACAGTTTCTATAGCATTATACAATCATAACATAACTGTAACATTGCTTAAGCTATAAACTAGATCAAAGAAATATTGCAGCACACAGTACAGTTAAATGTACAGTATATATATTTATTATCTAGCAGAGCTAGCAGCACCAATGTATCGTGCACTATTATTATATTCATGGGGAGGCACTAAACCCAGAAGTTATACAGTGAATGGGGAATGGGAGGTAATTAGATTTGAAGCAAGGAAGTGAAATGGTAGCTCCAATTTTAATTTCAATGTCAAAGGAGTGACAAAAAACAATATGTATACATGTACATATACATATATATATAAGTAAACCCTCGATATACAGGTGCTCATTGACTTACGATATTTTGACTTCACGATGGTACACAAGAATTACTTTGGAGATGAAACTTAAGATAATTGCCCAGCATAAAGGCGGCAAGTTCATAACTTCTATTCATTTACACGTACAGTGGACCCCCGGTTTACAATATTATTTCATTCCAGAAGTATGTTCAGGTGCCAGTACTGACCGAATTTGTTTCCATAAGGAATATTATGAATTAGATTAGTCCATTTCAGACCCCCAAACATACACATACAAACGCACTTACATAAATACACTTACATAATTGGTCGCATTGGGAGCTGATCGTAAAGTGGGGATCCACTGTATTTACTTTTCAATACTGGTATTTAGTCAGCTACAGTAATTATTTGTTTATTTACTTATTCAGTGACAGTAGTTATTTATTTACTTATATATTTAGCATATCATATTCATATTCAACTTACGATTTTGTTGACTTATGATGAGTTCGTCAGAATGTAACCCCATCGTAAGTCTAGGAGCACCTGTACTGAAGCAGCTAATGGGTTTGATTCTCAGTGTCCATTACATCAGTTTCTTGTATCAGAGAGATGTACTAAGCCCTTACAGGTTATAGAGCACCTGGGGAGGATCAGAGTTAACCCAGGGAAGGGGAAGATAAGCCCAGTTCCTTGATGAAGAACCCCTTGGTAAAATGTTAAACAACTGCAGAAAAAGCAGTAAAATACTCTAACACATACCTAATATATTGTAGTATCATACAAACAATTTATTGATATACTGTAATATTATTATTATTATTACAATCATAACTAAGTGCTAAACCCACTAAGGTCATACTGAAATAATACAAGTTGAAAGTACAATTTAATCAGTGGATTTTGCCTAATTATTTAAGAAGTCCATTATATCAAGGCCCATTATATCGAAGGTTTACTCTTTACGTACATATATAATTTTTTTTACTCTAAGCAAATGCTTTTCATTTATTTTGCAGGAAACCAATATTACTTTTTTGATGCTGCACTTGCTTTAATAACACAGAATTCACTGCAATAATGAAAAAAATATATATAAAATATTAAAAGCACCATATCCAAAGAAAGTCCTAAGCTTGATAAGAGCAGCACTTAACTGTTAAGAAGTAATTAGCAAGTGATAATATAGGCACTGAGACATGCAATATAGGCACTGAGGCATGCAATGTAGGCACTGAGGCATGCAATGTAGGTACTGAGTCATGCAATGTACGCACTGAGGCATGCAATGTACGCACTGAGGCATGCAATGTAGGCACTGAGGCATGCAATGTAGGCACTGAGGCATGCAATGTAGGTACTGAGACATGCAATGTACGCACTGAGGCATGCAATGTAAGCACTGAGGCATGCAATGTAAGCACTGAGACATGCAATGTAGGCACTGAGACATGCAATGTAAGCACTGAGACATACAATGTAGGCACTGAGACATGCAATATAGGCACTGAGGGAGGCATGCAATGTAGGCACTGAGGCATGCAATGTAGGCACTGAGACATGCAATGTCGGTGCTGAGGCATGCAGTGTAGGCACTGAGACATGCAATGTAGGCACTGAGACATGCAATGTCGGCACTGAGGCACGCAGTGTAGGCACTGAGACATGCAGTGTAGGCACTGAGACATGCAGTGTAGGCACTAAGGCATACAATGTAGGCCCTGAGACATGCAATGTTGGCACTGAGGCATGCAGTGTAGGCACTGAGACATGCAATATAGGCACTGAGGGAGGCATGCAATGTAGGCACTGAGACATGCAATGTAGGCACTGAGACATGCAGTGTAGGTGCTGAGGCATGCAGTGTAGGCACTGAGACATGCAATGTAGGCACTGAGACATGCAATGTCGGCACTGAGGCACGCAGTGTAGGCACTGAGACATGCAGTGTAGGCACTGAGGCATGCAGTGTAGGCACTGAGACATGCAGTGTAGGCACTGAGACATGCAGTGTAGGCACTGAGACATGCAGTGTAGGCACTAAGGCATACAATGTAGGCCCTGAGACATGCAATGTCGACACTGAGGCATGCAGTGTAGGCACTGAGACATGCAATATAGGCACTGAGGGAGGCATGCAATGTAGGCACTGAGACATGCAATGTAGGCACTGAGACATGCAGTGTAGGCACTGAGACATGCAGTGTAGGCACTGAGACATGCAGTGTAGGCACTGAGACATGCAATGTAGGCACTGAGACATGCAATATAGGCACTGACGGAGGCATGCAATGTATGCACTGAGGCATGCAATGTATGCACTGAGGCATGCAATGTAAGCACTGAGACATGCAATGTAGGCACTGAGACATGCAATGTAAGGACTGAGACATACAATGTAGGCACTGAGACATGCAATATAGGCACTGAGGGAGGCATGCAATGTAGGCACTGAGACATGCAATGTAGGCACTGAGACATGCAGTGTAGGCACTGAGACATGCAGAGTAAGCACTGAGACATGCAGTGTAGGCACTGATACATGCAATGTAGGCACTGAGACATGCAATATAGGCACTGAGGGAGGCATGCAATTTAGGCACTGAGGCATGCAGTGTAGGCACTGAGACATGCAGTGTAGGTACTGAGACATGCAGTGTAGGCACTGAGACATGCAGTGTAGGCACTGAGACATGCAATGAAGGCACTGAGACATGCAATATAGGCACTGAGGGAGGCATGCAATGTAGGCACTGAGGGAGACATGCAATGTAGGCACTGAAGTATGCAATGTAGGCACTGAAACATGCAATGTAGGCATTGAGGCATGTAAAGTTGGCATTGAGGCATGCATCATAGGCACTGAGGCATGCAATGTAGGCACTGAGGCATGCAATGTTGGCACTGAGGCATGCAATGTAGGCACTGAGGCATGCACTGAGGGGATGACAATATAGGCACTGAGGGGATGCAATATAGGCACTGAGGGGATGCAATGTAGGCACTGAGGGATGCAATATAGATACTGAGGGATGCAATATATGCACTGAGGGATTCAATATATGCATTGAGGGATGTAATATATGCATTGAGGGATGCAATATAGTCATTGAAGGCTGACTATAGCAACTGAGTGTACAATATAGACACTGGGGGATGCAATAAAGGCACTGAAGGATGCAATAAAGGCACTAGGGGATGCAATAAAACTACTGAGGGATGCAATAAAGGCACTGGGGGTGCAATAAAGGCACTGAGGGATAAAATAAAGGCACTGGAAGATGCAATAAAGGCAGTGGACATGTAATATAGCCACGAAGAGTTGTAATATAGCCACTGACAAATACAATATAGGCACTGATAAATACAATATAGGCACTGATAAATACAATATAGGCACTGAGGATACAATACAGCAACTGAGGGTACAGTGTAGACACTTGAGGTACAATAAGAGTAACAGGTTGACAAGCTCTCTGAGGATGCTAGGTTACAAAGACGCCAAGTTCTGAGGATACCAGATTCCGAGGATACTAGGTTCCGAGGATGCCAGGTTATGAGGATACCAGGTTTCAAGAATGCCAGGTTCTGAGGATACCAGGATCCAAAGACACTAGGTTCTGAGGACATTGTGCCCCAAGGTGACTAGGTTCCAAGGATGCCAGGTTCTAAAGACACCAGGTTCCGAGGACACCAGGTTCCAGGAGCTTTGTCAAACCATAAGGGCTTAACAAGGCTACCAGAGAGCGAAACATTGCCACGATAAAATGTCACATTAGTTGCATCTTTGTCCATTTACCTAACATTCTGTCGGTAATTCTACCATTATTACCTTCATAGATTTTGCTTTCTCAATTTTTCCCTTTAGAGGAAAAACTAAATTCAGTAGTACCGTCCCAGATACTACCGAATTTAGTTTTTCCTCTAAAGGGAAAAATTGAGGAAGCAAAATCTATGAAGGTAATAATGGCAGAATTATCAACAGAATGTTAGGTAAATGGACATAGTGTCCTCAGACCTGTATGTTAGAAGAGAAGTTGTGTTATATTGTATCGTTTATACATTATATTCACAACCTGGGAGTTGCTTTGTCAAGGTTGTAAAAGTAACAGCTATACCCTGAACATTTGTCTGAATTGCAAATAAAAAATCAAATCATACAAAACTAAACAGGTGTGAGTGTGTGTACTCACCTAATTGTAATTGCAGGGGTCAAGACTCAGTTCCTGGCCCCACCTCTTCACTGGTCGCTACTAGGTTCTCTCCCTGCTGTCCCTCCCTGTGTTCCTCCAGAGATGGGACACAGCAACAAGAGATCACAGTTGGAAGCTGAAAACTCAGATGAATCACAGGGATGTTAGGAAGTATTTCTTCAGCCACAGAGTTGTTAGGAAGTGGAACAGTCTGGGAAGTGATGTAGTGGTGGCAGGGTCCATACATATCTTTAAAAAGAGGTATGATAAAGCTCATGGAGCAGGAAGAGTGATCTAGTAGAGACCAGCAAAGAGGCGAGGTCAGGAGGTATAAATCGACCCCTGCAATCACAATTAGGTGAGTACACACATACACACACTGTATGTGTGTGTATGCTGTAAAATCCTTCCCAAAAAGTGCCAATAATATAGTGAAGGTCTTGAGAGAGGTACCAGTAAGACCAGGAGATGTAACACTAACTATACTGTAACTGTTACTCAGCAGAGTCATGGTGGTTTATTTTACTCAGTGCCCTTTGCTCAAGTTCAATAATTCTCCTGATAAAAAAGTATATTCATTCAATGCAAAATACTGTACTGAAAGTCAGAAATTTCCCCAACATTCTAATTAAATAATGCAGAACGTTTATGAATACAATTAATGTAGGTTATCATTCAGTCACTTAAAATGTAATTAATATGACTAATGTAAAAGTCTTATGAATGAATGTTCTCCCTTATAAGTGTGAAATATCCCTATAATGCTTTCTTCTCAACTCACAACGTGCAGTGTACCCCATTACCTGTTTATTATGCTTCACCAACATAGCTTACAGTCGCTGGGCTTTACATGTACTGACTGTAACCGTCTGCTTCAATTTTCTTTCCAATGGAAATATATTTCAAGAAATGACAGTTATTTTATCGGGTAAAAAGACGAGCAGACAGCTACAGTCTATGTCACCTTAATTAAGATCATCGCAAACACGACCATAGTTATCCTCTACGCTACACCACAACAATTTTGCTCAGCCACTTAAGGAGGTTTTTAAACACTAATTGTTACTCAATTTCTATTTGAAAAAATGAGACAAGTTGACTACAGTTCAGAAATATTTTTAGTATTTGTTAAAACTTATGGCTAGATAACCATACACATATAAAATAAGTCATTTTATTTCCTAAGAAACCATAAACAACTGCCTAGACACAAAATATTTATTATCTACTTAAATTTCATATCAAAAACTAATAACTTACTTGATATTGTACAATTTTCTATAAATTTATTTACAAAAGTTTTTAAAAGTATCACATTAATATTAAAGTTCGTACCTATAAATCACACATGAAGGCTGACCAAAATTTAATGGTTTAGTTATGCACCCAAACTGTATATAAAAATTATTTTGACACAGTTAACTTATTATCCAAATGAAATTTTCATGACCGGAGTAAGGCGCACATGTACACAATTCTGTGTACCATGTATTATTATTATTATACTTATGGAAAGCGCTAAACCCATAAGGATTATTCAGCGCTGTCTGTATATTTAGAAATGTGTAATTTGCTCGACTTTCTACAGAACACACTGTATTATCAATGTAAATATTACTAACATACAATTCATTATGTATTGTCCATATTTATACTGTACTGTATTTGTATGCATTTTCCAAAATTTGCCTTTGGGTGAGTAGTTGTGGCCTTCATGACTATCATCACTTCTAACTTTTTTGGAAAACCTCATCACCAATATGCAAATACCTCCTCATATGCACAATAATTACTACTGTTACACATAACATCATCAGTAAGTTTGACTTTTCATGTGGTCCTTAATTAAATAAACTTAGTTTCTTGTGTTTTTTTGCAATTTATGATCCTTATACCTAGTTAAGATTTTGTATGGATTTTTAATCCCGGAGGGTTAGCCACCCAGGATAACCCAAGTAAGGCAGTGCATCATCTTATTTCCACTGGGGTCCTCAATCTTGTCCCCTCAGGATGCAACCCACACCAGTCAACTAACACCCAGGTACCTACTTGCTTGCTAGGTGAATGGAAACAGCAGGTGTAAGGAAACATACCTAATGTTTCCACTCTTGCCGGGGACTGAACCACGAACACTCAGTGTGTGAGGCGAGAGCGTTGCCTACCAGGCCTACAAGAATTACATCTCTTGATTATATCAATAATTTTGAATATGGCTCTTATAACCTGGTAAGAAGTAGGGTGACCCAATAAAGAAGAAACACATTCACCATAAATCATGAAAAGTAAATTACTCAGGCTAGCAGAAAGAGCATGAGAAACTTATTGCTTCAGAAACACTAAATATAAAGTTTAAGACTGACAGCTCTGCTAGCTGATGTTTGCTCTGGTCCATAACATGACAGAAAATGATCAGTAATAACCCACATGGAGACAGAAACTTGGGTGATTAATTGATCTGTATATTTCAACCCCCCTTCTGGGATCCTGTTCAGAAAACAATCAAAATATACAGATCAATTAATCACCTGAGTTTTTCCTCCATGTGGGTTATTACTGAGCATTAACAAGTCTTCATTACATTTTACTTATCCATGATAAAAAAGAGCATTATTAGTGTTAGAAAGGCAAGCACTTCTCTTCCACTATTTAAGTCTGTTAAAAATGGAAAAAGCCAGTTTCACCAATATATAGGAAGAGGAAAGAGGAACTGGGAAAATAATAAAACTACTGAAATATTGGTAGCAGGAGAACCAGATTACTTTGAAATGTACGTATTCCTTTTTCAAAATACATGTTTAAATCCAAGTGGGAACTGATGTATTAACATTCTATAAAAATACAATTTTTTATTCAAGTCTATTTCTACATGTGTGTTCTTTACATATTATACTGTATACAGATTTTCTATGACAATCATAGACTTAAAATGGTGACCAATGATGATGACTGAAGGTGACAGCATGTGGTGATGCAGACCTGGAAGCTAGAGTGTCTCGAATCTTGAGTGTGTACCAATACCAGCAGGACCAGGACCAGGACCAGGATCAGGACCAGGACCAGGACCAGGACCAGTGCCACTGGACCAGTACCAGCAGTACTAGTACCTGCAGGACTAATAATTATACTGCACCTGTAAAACAAATTTCAATCAATAAATCAACTTTATTTCTAAGGATACATATTCCACTGAATTACAGGGGACAAAAGAAACTGTAAAAATTATAGAGGAATAAGTTTACTGACTATACCAGGAAAAGTGTACGGTAGGGTTATAACTGAAAGAATTAGAAGTAAGACAGAATGTAGGATTGCGAATGAGCAAGGAGGTTTCAGAGTGGGTAGGGGATGTGTAGATCAAGTGTTTACATTGAAGCATATATGTGAACAGTATTTAGATAAAGGTAGGGAAGTTTTTATTGCATTTATGGATTTAGAAAAGGCATATGATAGAGTGGATAGAGGAGCAATGTGGCAGATGTTGCAAGTATATGGAATAGGTGGTAAGTTATTAAATGCTGTAAAGAGTTTTTATGAGGATAGTGAGGCTCAGGTTAGGGTGTGTAGAAGAGAGGGAGAATACTTCCCAGTAAAAGTAGGTCTTAGACAGGGATGTGTAATGTCACCATGGTTGTTTAATATATTTATAGATGGGGTTGTAAAGGAAGTAAATGCTAGGGTGTTCGGGAGAGGGGTGGGATTAAATTTTGGGGAATCAAATTCAAAATGGGAATTGACACAGTTACTTTTTGCTGATGATACTGTGCTTATGGGAGATTCTAAAGAAAAATTGCAAAGGTTAGTGGGTGAGTTTGAGAATGTGTGTAAAGGTAGAAAGTTGAAAGTGAACATAGAAAAGAGTAAGGTGATGAGGGTATCAAATGATTTAGATAAAGAAAAATTGGATATCAAATTGGGGAGGAGGAGTATGGAAGAAGTGAATGTTTTCAGATACTTGGGAGTTGACGTGTCGGCGGATGGATTTATGAAGGATGAGGTTAATCATAGAATTGATGAGGGAAAAAAGTTGAGTGGTGCGTTGAGGTATATGTGGAGTCAAAAAACGTTATCTATGGAGGCAAAGAAGGGAATGTATGAAAGTATAGTAGTACCAACACTCTTATATGGGTGTGAAGCTTGGGTGGTAAATGCAGCAGCAAGGAGATGGTTGGAGGCAGTGGAGATGTCCTGTTTAAGGGCAATGTGTGGTGTAAATATTATGCAGAAAATTCGGAGTGTGGAAATTAGGAAAAGGTGTGGAGTTAATAAAAGTATTAGTCAGAGGGCAGAAGAGGGGTTGTTGAGGTGGTTTGGTCATTTAGAGAGAATGGATCAAAGTAGAATGACATGGAAAGCATATAAATCTATAGGGGAAGGAAGGCGGGGTAGGGGTCATCCTCGAAAGGGTTGGAGAGAGGGGGTAAAGGAGGTTTTGTGGGCAAGGAGCTTGGACTTCCAGCAAGCGTGCATGAGCGTGTTAGATAGGAGTGAATGGAGACGAATGGTACTTGGGACCTGACGATCTGTTGGAGTGTGAGCAGGGTAATATTTAGTGAAGGGATTCAGGGAAACCGGTTATTTTCATAGAGTCGGACTTGAGTTCTGGAAATGGGAAGTACAATGCCTGAACTTTAAAGGAGGGGTTTGGGATATTGGCAGTTTGGAGGGATATGTTGTGTATCTTTATATGTGTATGCTTCTAAACTGTTGTATTCTGAGCACCTCTGCAAAAACAGTGATAATGTGTGAGTGTGGTGAAAGTGTTGAATGATGATGAAAGTATTTTCTTTTTGGGGATTTTCTTTCTTTTTTTTTTGGGTCACCCTGCCTCGGTGGGAGACGGCCGACTTGTTGAAAAAGTAAAAAAAAAAAAATGTATGTTTAGAAAAATAATAATTATCTACATCATTGTGGCCAGACATAAATTAGACCTAAAACTCACTGATATGGTTTTACAGGGATCGAATGGTACATTAGAAGACAGCGGAACCTCGGTGTTCGAAAGTACCAGACCTCAAATGAACTGGAGTCCGAGCAATTTTGTTCATGAAAAAAATGACCCGGTCTTTGAATGTTTTTATGAAGTCCAAATGTGCCGACCTGTTTACAATTCAGTTGTAAAAAGCTTTACATAAAAGCCCTGTTCAAAAATGCTTTGAAGTGACCTCTGACACTGACCTAACTCTCAGAAACTTTTCGAAGAGCCAGGTCAACAGCCTCCAGTGTGCGAGGCTGATAATTAAAGCCTAGGAAATATTGTTTCAGACATTGAACCTTTCACAGTTCGAACACCACCTAGGAACCAATTAAATTCAATCACCAAGGTTCCACTGTATTTAAAAGAAGCTTTACACCTGTGTGAGTCATTCAGCACACCGAGTGGTGGCGGTAATAATAATAATTTGCAGTTCGGAGGGGCATCTGAACTGTAGTATTGGCACGCCTCAGGCAAGACTGATAAGAGTAAATGATGGTGAAAGTGTTTCTTCTTTTTTGGGTCACCCTACCTCAGTGGAAGACAGACGGTGTGTTAAAAAATATGACAATACTGATACATAGTTTTTACAAAACTACTTATACTGAGTATTTCAGGCAAGACAAACTTAAACCTATCATAAGACTAAAATGCCTTCAACTCTCGAGACAGAATTGTTACTCTCACGGCTAAAAGCAAAGATATTAGAAGACAATACATCGAGAGAATTTGTAAACATGGAATATCAGCAGTTATAAAAATATACAGTAGCTATATTTTTTAACACACTGGCTATCTCCTACTGAGGCAGTGACCTGAAAAAGAAGAAACAAAAGCTTTTCTTCTTTTTACATTTAGTAATTTATACAAAAGAAAGATTACCATCCCCTTGCTCCCGGCATTTTAATCGCCTCTTACGACACACGTGGCTTACAAAGGAAGAATTCTTCTTTTTTTTCAACACGTTGGCCATCTTCCACTGAGGCAGGGTGACCCAAAAAAGAAAGAAATACTCTCACCAACAGGGATTTATATTTAATGTGAGTTATGTGATGTTAATGAGCTTCTTAAAAGATAGCAATTGAATGACTGATGGTGAATGAGCTTTATCCTTTTTGAATCACCCTAACATAGTGGGAGATGGCTGGTGGATTAAAAGTAAATTACACAAGTAATCTGAGAAAAAGATTTAAGAAAAAGCTAAAACTGGAATGATAATTCAGAATAGTGTTTTACAACTGATTATGGAAGAGGTAAGGTATGGGACATAGATTAAAATTATCTATTAATAGGGCTAAGGATTATCTCAATTGGATAAAAATGCCTTCACAAGCATCCACCTTGAAGAAACTCTCAGGAAAGTATCTTTAATGCAAGATAAGATCATGGATGCTTGTTCTTTAGTTTGCTTTTAAGATACATAAGTACAAGTCTAGGTAAATGCTAACCTTACAGTGATATATGGAGGATGATGACAGACATTTTTGGTTGTGATGGAGACTTCTGATATTGGTGGTGGGTTTCTGAAGCTACAACCAGACCACTGGATGCTGAAAGAGACAAGATTAACCAAGAACTCAAAGAAATTATAACCATTATGTTGTTAAAGTAAGAAAAAATATATAGTACATGTACTTGCATATATCAAGACAAGGGTAAAACAAAATATACCCTAAATGAATACCTGGAGTTTTTACCTGGAGAGAGTTCCGGGGGTCAACGCCCCCCGCGGCCCATAAATAATGCACAAATAACCCGTACGTAGGAGAAACAAACTTAAAGACGATGTTTCGGTCCGATTTGAACCAATAACTATTCACACTGTTGGACCAAAACATCATCATAAAATTTCTTACTTCCAAGTGCAGGTTAGTTGTGTATTGTTCCAGTCACAGTATTGTGCCTGTGTGCTCTTTAAGCATGAATAAAGCATAAGTATCAGTTAATTCTCAGCCTGAGATGGGAATTACAATAATTAAAATACTATTTTACATAGTTAAAAAGTAGGAGAAACTTTTAGAGAGGGTGTGGTAGGTAAGTTTGGGGTGCCAGGTGTAAATGATAATGGGAGCCCTTTGATTGAACTTTGTATAGAAAGGGGTTTAGTTATAGGTAATACATATTTTAAGAAAAAGAGGATAAATAAGTATACACGATATGATGTAGGGCGAAATGACAGTAGTTTGTTGGATTATGTATTGGTAGATAAAAGACTGTTGAGTAGACTTCAGGATGTACATGTTTATAGAGGGGCCACAGATATATCAGATCACTTTCTAGTTGTAGCTACACTGAGAGTAAAAGGTAGATGGGATACAAGGAGAATAGAAGCATCAGGGAAGAGAGAGGTGAAGGTTTATAAACTAAAAGAGGAGGCAGTTAGGGTAAGATATAAACAGCTATTGGAGGATAGATGGGCTAATGAGAGCATAGGCAATGGGGTCGAAGAGGTATGGGGTAGGTTTAAAAATGTAGTGTTAGAGTGTTCAGCAGAAGTTTGTGGGTACAGGAAAGTGGGTGCAGGAGGGAAGAGGAGCGATTGGTGGAATGATGATGTAAAGAGAGTAGTAAGGGAGAAAAAGTTAGCATATGAGAAGTTTTTACAAAGTAGAAGTGATGCAAGGAGGGAAGAGTATATGGAGAAAAAGAGAGAGGTTAAGAGAGTGGTGAAGCAATGTAAAAAGAGAGCAAATGAGAGAGTGGGTGAGATGTTATCAACAAATTTTGTTGAAAATAAGAAAAAGTTTTGGAGTGAGATTAACAAGTTAAGAAAGCCTAGAGAACAAATTGATTTGTCAGTTAAAAATAGGAGAGGAGAGTTATTAAATGGAGAGTTAGAGGTATTGGGAAGATGGAAGGAATATTTTGAGGAATTGTTAAATGTTGATGAAGATAGGGAAGCTGTGATTTCGTGTATAGGGCAAGGAGGAATAACATCTTGTAGGAGTGAGGAAGAGCCAGTTGTGAGTGTGGGGGAAGTTCGTGAGGCAGTAGGTAAAATGAAAGGGGGTATGGCAGCCGGGATTGATGGGATAAAGATAGAAATGTTAAAAGCAGGTGGGGATATAGTTTTGGAGTGGTTGGTGCAATTATTTAATAAATGTATGGAAGAGGGTAAGGTACCTAGGGATTGGCAGAGAGCATGCATAGTTCCTTTGTATAAAGGCAAAGGGGATAAAAGAGAGTGCAAAAATTATAGGGGGATAAGTCTGTTGAGTGTACCTGGTAAAGTGTATGGTAGAGTTATAATTGAAAGAATTAAGAGTAAGACGGAGAATAGGATAGCAGATGAACAAGGAGGCTTTAGGAAAGGTAGGGGGTGTGTGGACCAGGTGTTTACAGTGAAACATATAAGTGAACAGTATTTAGATAAGGCTAAAGAGGTCTTTGTGGCATTTATGGATTTGGAAAAGGCGTATGACAGGGTGGATAGGGGGGCAATGTGGCAGATGTTGCAAGTGTATGGTGTAGGAGGTAGGTTACTGAAAGCAGTGAAGAGTTTTTACGAGGATAGTGAGGCTCAAGTTAGAGTATGTAGGAAAGAGGGAAATTTTTTCCCAGTAAAAGTAGGCCTTAGACAAGGATGTGTGATGTCACCGTGGTTGTTTAATATATTTATAGATGGGGTTGTAAGAGAAGTAAATGCGAGGGTCTTGGCAAGAGGCGTGGAGTTAAAAGATAAAGAATCACACACAAAGTGGGAGTTGTCACAGCTGCTCTTTGCTGATGACACTGTGCTCTTGGGAGATTCTGAAGAGAAGTTGCAGAGATTGGTGGATGAATTTGGTAGGGTGTGCAAAAGAAGAAAATTAAAGGTGAATACAGGAAAGAGTAAGGTTATGAGGATAACAAAAAGATTAGGTGATGAAAGATTGAATATCAGATTGGAGGGAGAGAGTATGGAGGAGGTGAACGTATTCAGATATTTGGGAGTGGACGTGTCAGCGGATGGGTCTATGAAAGATGAGGTGAATCATAGAATTGATGAGGGAAAAAGAGTGAGTGGTGCACTTAGGAGTCTGTGGAGACAAAGAACTTTGTCCTTGGAGGCAAAGAGGGGAATGTATGAGAGTATAGTTTTACCAACGCTCTTATATGGGTGTGAAGCGTGGGTGATGAATGTTGCAGCGAGGAGAAGGCTGGAGGCAGTGGAGATGTCATGTCTGAGGGCAATGTGTGGTGTGAATATAATGCAGAGAATTCGTAGTTTGGAAGTTAGGAGGAGGTGCGGGATTACCAAAACTGTTGTCCAGAGGGCTGAGGAAGGGTTGTTGAGGTGGTTCGGACATGTAGAGAGAATGGAGCGAAACAGAATGACTTCAAGAGTGTATCAGTCTGTAGTGGAAGGAAGGCGGGGTAGGGGTCGGCCTAGGAAGGGTCGGAGGGAGGGGGTAAAGGAGGTTTTGTGTGCGAGGGGCTTGGACTTCCAGCAGGCATGCGTGAGCGTGTTTGATAGGAGTGAATGGAGACAAATGGTTTTTAATACTTGACGTGCTGTTGGAGTGTGAGCAAAGTAACATTTATGAAGGGATTCAGGGAAACCGGCAGGCCGGACTTGAGTCCTGGAGATGGGAAGTACAGTGCCTGCACTCTGAAGGAGGGGTGTTAATGTTGCAGTTTAAAAACTGTAGTGTAAAGCACCCTTCTGGCAAGACAGTGATGGAGTGAATGATGGTGAAAGTTTTTCTTTTTCGGGCCACCCTGCCTTGGTGGGAATCGGCCGGTGTGATAATAAAAAAAAAAAAAAAAAAATAGTTAAAAAATAAAAAAGACTACCCTTTTATGATTGGGATCTCTCTGCACCATGATCAGGATCTCTCTGCACCATGATCAGGATCTCTCTGCACCATGATCAGGATCTCTCTGCACCATGATCAAGATCTCTCTGCACCATGATCAGGATCTCTCTGCACCATGATCAGGATCTCTCTGCACCATGATCAAGATCTCTCTGCACCATGATCAGGATCTCTCTGCACCATGATCAGGATCTCTCTGCACCATGATCAAGATCTCTCTGCACCATGATCAGGATCTCTCTGCACCATGATCAGGATCTCTCTGCACTATGATCAGGATCTCTCTGCACCATGATCAGGATCTCTCTGCATCAAGATCTCTGCACCATTATTTTCTCCCATCTTCTACATAAGAAATATTGCCAGAAGTGTAAAAGTTGCCAAGAGGAAACCGGATCCCTCTGCCAAGTGGCAGACCAACCAGGCTCTAATGAATATGTGGAATAATGGGCCATCAACAGCAATAGCCTGGATGAACAGGCAATCAACAAAAAAGCCTGGTCCCGGCCTGGCTGCAAGGGTAGAAAACTCGAAATCAATCACAGGTATAATTTTTCTCTAGTCAATAAAGTCACATGATGATCAAAAATCCTAATCATACCTGTAATCACAATGCCTCCTTCTCCTACCAATGATTTCAATGGATGTACACCACTACCTATTTCTAATATAATTTAATACTCCAGGTAGGGTAACCCTCAGTCACTCAATCATTGTCTTACCAGAAGGGTGACAGGTAACAGTTCATCATATGTATGATGTAATAACATACTATAATTATACACTTACAGCAGCAACTGAGGACACTTTCCAAATTATCTCTGGAGGTCCTCCAGCTGGCAGCTGGGCTTTAGGGGCTCCAGCCCCTAAAGCCCATGCCTTAATCTGGCCCTGACTATGGAATGTAATACAATACTTCAAGTATCAACATATAGCAATTCCCAAGTAGGTGTACTCAACAGTAACACTGTTTTGGTGTGGTAAAATTATGTAAAACATTTTCTTCTTTTATATTTTTGGAAGAATAAGGTTTTGAGTGCTAATGCCAATAGATAATACAAGTACAGTGGACCCCTGCATAACGATTACCTCCGAATGTGACCAATTATGTAAGTGTATTTATGTAAGTGCGTTTGTATGTGTATGTTTGGGGGTCTGAAATGGACTAATCTACTTCACAATATTTCTTATGGGAACAAATTCGGTCAGTACTGGCACCTGAACATACTTCTGGAGTGAAAAAATATCGTTAACCGGGGGTCCACTGTACTACAGTAAAATAACCCTTGTATACCCTCAGGAATAAATATGATGAGAAAAAAGAAAGAAATTTGCATAAAACTTTACCTAAAGTATGCTTGAAGAAAGCATATGTATCTGGGTTCCTTATAGTGCAGGCAACATATGCTACTACACCAGGTTTTCTTCTTAGTGCATAATTCAACACCTTCACTAAATGTATTATGACATCACAGTCATAAACCACATCTGAAAGTTGAAGCAACATATATAACAACTAAAACTGCATAACAACTAATGCTGTATAACAACAAAAGTTGATTTAGTATTTAATTAGACATCATATAACTCTATTATTCAAGATTAATTCACAGACCCTTCACATGTACATTACTTGAGCAGTAATGTACATATACAGTACCTGCAGCCAGCACAACATCAACATCAAAATCACATGAATCTCTTTCCCAGTCTAATCTTCTGACTTGAATCTTGATGTTAGTGTACAGTACCGTAAAATCATTTACCTGAAAGGAACACTGAATTAACCTTATTTTTCTATACAGTACAATACAGATATAGGCATTCCATAGGATCCCTGTATCCATTAGGGGATATGCTACAAGGACCTGCCGCAGATACCAAAACCGAGGATAGTAGTGAACCTTATATATAAGTGGTTTATCATTACATACATATCTATTATAAAGTTTAACTGATAAATTGCGCACAATAAGTCGAGAATTGGCACTTTTTCACCAACAGGAATTACTTCACAGCTTCTCTTAGGCTTTGAAGAACTGCCAGTATTACTACTTTTGCACTTTGAGGCCATTATTAAGCAAAATTAAGGCTTAATTTCAGGCCACAGTAAACCACGGATAACTGAAATCGCGGAAACCAGACCCGCGGATACAGGGGTCCTACTATACTGTATTTATGAACAATATGACACACTATAACTAAAGGAATACAAGCAGGACACTTTTTAATATGAAGCAGACACAGGATAATGATGTAATCAAATTTTGAGTAATCAAAGTTGCTTTTCTTACCAAGTAATTAAGGTTGGCTATTTTTTCCATGTCATGTTGAGCCAAGTCAGACTGCTTTCCAGTCGTATTTATTAGTATGTTTTCAGTTAAAGTCGTGAGGACAGACGGATGTTTGTCTGTGAAGGTGTATGACAGAGGCTTACATCGTTGAACAACCGTCAGGCCTAAAAACCCCAAACCAGCACCCAGCTCTAAAATTTTCTTATTCTTGAAATGATGAGATTCTTTGCAACACCACTCTGCCAGTATGTGACTAGCCTGCAAAATATCATTTTAAATTAAGATGATTTCTAAGAAAAATCCTGTAATAAAAATATTAACCATGAGGTTTAGTGAAAATAAATAATTTTGAATACTCCAGCTATTTTATAAACAGCACTAACCAGCAGTAAACTAATAGGAGTCATACATCACATGGGGAATAGGAAATAATCACATTCAGTCAATGGGGAGAAGAGCACCAGTTCCTTAGAACAAGAGCCCTTCACTGGCACCAAGGCATTCCCTTTGAAGGGTAGTGTATAAAACTGCTGAGTATGAAAATGAAGTCAAATAATGCTGATTTAAAGTTGCTAAGACTGGCACTAACATTATGCGTTACTGTAATCCAAAATCTGTTGATGAACAAGATGCACATGTCTTATTCATCAATATGTCATTGTCATGTAAAAATAACCAGGAAAACCAGTTCACTTTCATGTACTTACACTCACAGCTACACTCCTGTGAAGATATGCAAGAAAGCATATAAAAGCAATCAGGTTTACCTGTTTATATTTGACAGTGGTGTATTGTTTTTATTTGTAGTCACAAGTTTCAATGGGACTTCTTCCATAACATTGATGTAATGAAGACAAATGTCACAAAGCTGACAAATGGAGAAAATAAAACACAAGTGAATAGAAGATCTTTCTTGAGATGCTTCACCTGTGGGAGAAGCGGATAAAGAAACCGGTTCCAAAGGCAAAAATTCTCCATAAAGTTCCTCTTTGCAACTGTCTTTTTTGTCTCCACTATTAATGTATAATAAATCTCTCTCTCTACTGTATCTTGCTTCCTCTGAAAACTTAGTCTTGAGTAGACACCTCATGAAGGACAGGCAGAATATTATCAAAACATATTAACTGCTTTAAAGTGTTCAAGACTTCTGAAGAATCATTTAAAAACACCTAAAATCTCAATCAAGAACATAAATAATATTAATAATACAATCAAAACTAAGTGCTAAACCCATTAGGGTCATACAGCACTACAGGGTAGGGCATACTAAAGATGTATAATGCCAGATCAGAGACTAGCGAAGGTGCAGAGTATGTCAGAGGCAGTCAATCAAGAATAAATTAGGGCAAAACACAAATATATATCATTCAGGTCTGGCTTGATCAAGTAACATGCTTTATTAAAACATTGCTCAATAAAAGAACTTAGTAAATGTTTTTGTTTTATCCTATTACTTGAAAGTTTTCTATCAAATTCAAATTCAAGTACAGTATGTATATACAGTAAGAGAGAATCACTGACCTCCCACGTGCACAAGCCTGTTGTCCCATCATAAATAAGTTTGGATGTTTCTTTAAGTGTGATGGCATCAGCATCCCCCAAGCTGTAAGTTCTGTAGTAGTAGTCACTTAAGTGTAATAAAGAGCTCTGGGAGAGCAACTTAGTGTATGCTGTGTAAAGCTCTTCACTCACTTCACAATTACTCGCTTCAAGCTGTAATGATTTTTTATACATTTCACCACAATAGCCATTTGTTTCCAATACTGAATGAACATCTGGACTGTTATACATCAAATATATACTAATACAAATACAAATAATTTATGTATTTCTTTTCTGCAGTATACAGGTAATGTTATGCAGTATAATGTTATGCAGTATACAGGTAATGTTGTGCAGTATACAGGTAATGTTATGCAGTATACAGGTAATGTTATGCAGTATACAGGTAATGTTATGCAGTATACAGGTAATGTTATGCAGTATACAGGTAATGTTATGCAGTATACAGGTAATGTTATGCAGTATACAGGTAATGTTATGCAGTATACAGGTAATGTTATGCAGTATACAGGTAATGTTATGCAGTATACAGGTAATGTTATGCAGTATACAGGTAATGTTATGCAGTATACAGGTAATGTTATGCAGTATACAGGTAATGTTATGCAGTATACAGGTAATGTTATGCAGTATACAGGTAATGTTATGCAGTATACAGGTAATGTTGTGCAGTATACAGGTAATGTTATGCAGTATACAGGTAATGTTATGCAGTATACAGGTAATGTTATGCAGTATACAGGTAATGTTGTGCAGTATAC
Source organism: Cherax quadricarinatus (assembly GCF_038502225.1). NCBI lineage: Eukaryota > Metazoa > Arthropoda > Malacostraca > Decapoda > Parastacidae > Cherax > Cherax quadricarinatus. Next base: position 1,253,358 of record NC_091325.1, read on the forward strand.
AGGTAATGTTATGCAGTATACAGGTAATGTTATGCAGTATACAGGTAATGTTATGCAGTATACAGGTAATGTTATGCAGTATACAGGTAATGTTATGCAGTATACAGGTAATGTTGTGCAGTATACAGGTAATGTTATGCAGTATACAGGTAATGTTATGCAGTATACAGGTAATGTTATGCAGTATACAGGTAATGTTATGCAGTATACAGGTAATGTTATGCAGTATACAGGTAATGTTATGCAGTATACAGGTAATGTTATGCAGTATACAGGTAATGTTATGCAGAAAAGAAAGTCACTAGCATAACACTAGACATAATATCTAGATAATCAATTACACACTAGAAAGTACAGTATACTGTAATACAGAACTCCAGTATACAATATTTCATATGGTTACTAAATGATTTAAATCTTCATGAAAAATAAAATACTGCACATAGAAGCATTGAAATTTCTGCAGTGAGTTTTGCAATGTGACAAAAATGTACAAGGGACCACTAGAACATATATTGGAATTAGAAACAGCTTTATTAGTGTGAGTGAAAAGCAATGTTAGTCTCACTGATCATTGCAATTAATGGTAATGGCTGACGACGTACCTAGACAATTTTGATATATTTTTTCAGGTGAATGGACTTAGGTTAGGTTGAGAATTAGATACAATGATTTAAATTAGAAAAAAATACTCATATAGGCTAAGTAACATTATTTTCTCAATACTATTACAATAAAGTTAATCGTCATTTTCAGAGCCACTGTGACATTATTACTGGAAATACAAGGATCCCACTTGAAATATAAGGACCTCACTGGAAATACAAGGACTCCACTTGAAATACAAGGACCCCACTGGAAATACAAGGACCCCACTTGAAATACAAGGACCCCACTGAAAATACAAGGACCCCACTGGAAATACAAGGACCACACTGGAAATACAAGGACCGCACTGGAAATACAAAGGCCCCACTAGAAATACAAAGACCCCACTGGAAATACAAGGGCCCCACTGGAAATACAAGGACCCCACTGGAAATACAAGGACCCCACTGGAAATACAAGGACCCCACTTGAAATACAAGGACCCCACTGAAAATACAAGGACCCCACTTGAAATACAAGGACCTCACTGGAAATACAAGGACTCCACTTGAAATACAAGGACCCCACTGGAAATACAAGGACCCCACTTGAAATACAAGGACCCCACTGAAAATACAAGGACTCCACTGGAAATACAAGGACCACACTGGAAATACAAGGACCGCACTGGAAATACAAAGGCCCCACTGGAAATACAAAGACCCCACTGGAAATACAAGGGCCCCACTGGAAATACAAGGACCCCACTGGAAATACAAGGACCCCACTGGAAATACAAAGACCCCACTGGAAATACAAGGACCACACTGGAAATACAAAGACCCCACTGGAAATACAAAGACCCCACTGGAAATACAAAGACCCCACTGGAAATAAGAAATACAAGGACACCAGTGGAAATACAAGGACACCAGTGGAAATACAAGGACACCACTGGAAATACAAGGACACCACTGGAAATACAAGGACACCAGTGGAAATACAAGGACACCAGTGGAAATACAAGGACACCACTGGAAATACAAGGACACCAGTGGAAATACAAGGACACCAGTGGAAATACAAGGACACCAGTGGAAATAAGTCACTTTGTGTGACGTTTTTGTTATCCTGGGTAATTTACACACATCACTATGTATGATAATTATACTCATATATGATTGATAATTATACTCCTGTACGATAATTATACTCCTGTATGATAATTATACTCCTGTATGATAATTATACTCCTGTATGATAATTATACTCCTGTATGATAATTATACTCCTGTATGATAATTATACTCCTGTATGATAATTATACTCCTGTATGATAATCAGTATGATAATCAGTATGATAATGCTACATGGTTGCCTGACTCACCTGCCAGAGAATATCTTGGTATGATAATCAGTATGATAATCAGTATAATAATGCTACATGACTCACCTGCCAGAGAATATCTTGGAAGGGATACATTCTGAAGTACTGCCACGAGATCTTCTGTATATCCTGCACCAACATTCTTGTATAATACACTTGTAGTCTGACTGATGGACTCAACACATGGAAGAAAATAATGACTGGTGAGACTAGATTATTGACTTATTATTAAAGTTATGAGGAGCGCTAAACCACAAGGGTAGTTATCAGGAGTCCAGCTTAACACTTGTGTCACCTCTCACTACTGTCTCTACATTATTTAACTCCTTAATTTACACCTTTTAAGGTGTAAATTTACACCTTTTAAGGTGTAAATTTAGGGCTGAAAGGCCTTATATATTGTGTGTATATATAAGGTCTTTCTGCTTGTACACACAAGTGTTATTTTCCTTTATATTAATATTGTATCATGCTGAAATAATGTATTATTATTATCATGGGGAAGAGGTAAACCCGTAGGGACTATATAGTTCCTGTTGGGGGGAGATGGAAGATATTCAGGGTTAATTCAGGGAAGCGTAGCACATCCAATTCCCTGGATCAAGAGCCCCTAACCAGCATCAAGGGACCTTGAGGGACTGACTGGAAAATTACCTTGATATATGGTAAATGATCAACTTTATTTCTACAAAATACAATCTACAGTTGATTTAAGAATAGCTGACATTATTGAGATAGTTTATATGAAGCTCCAGGTTATATATGAGCGGGAATTATGAAGGAAATATTAAGTTACTTCCAGTAAGACAAAGGGGAACAAGGACCCTAGTGGAAATATGTCACTTTTTCTGACTTTTTTTGGGTTATTCGAGGTAATTTAGGTGTAGCTGTACCTAACTAAATATATTGCTAAGTTAGTTACACGTCAGTGTAAGTAACTTAGTAATAAGTTATTGTTGTTTGCTCCATTAACCATTACCAGTTATAATGATTTTATTTATAAGAAATACACTGTTAACCTATTAACTGATTTTCACACAGTTAAGTTACTTAGATGTTTTAAATTTTCAAATTTTTAATAATATGATATTACAAGGACACCTGAGGAAATAAGTCTTTTTGAGTTTACTGGATTATTCTGGATAATTTACTTTATGTATGATAATTGTACTTATGTGTACCTGTGTCTAAATAAACTTACTTGCTAACTTACATAAATATAAAGTTTCTGGGTAATAAATTGATCTTGTCTTACCATGAGTGAAGTACAAGAGTTGTGTGACGGTGTGCACGAGACCTGGACCAGGGACCAGGGACCAGGGACCAGGGACCAGGGACCAACTCAACGTTCAAATTCTCTAGGTTGTTCACGTGTTCTTCCATTATTTGAAGAACATTTGAGGTGTGTGGCCAATATGAAGCCTGAAGAACTGTTCACCAGTGAGGTGAGTGTCATGTCTTGTAATAACTTTGAACACTGATGGAAATATTAAGACAAAACTATTCTCATTGCTAAATTTACCAACTAATGTAGTTACCAAATCTTAATATCAATTATTATTATTATAATCAAGGGGGAAGCGCTAAACCCCTAGGGTTATACAGCGCCTGGGGGGGGATATGGAAGGTATTCAGGCTTAATTCGGGGAACTGAAGCACAGATCCAATTCCCTAAATCAAGAGCCCCTCACCAACATCAAGGAACCTTCCCTTTAATATTACCATAATAACCTGTACCAATATAAAGTTTGAATTAATCTTAGTCTGCCTGAGATGCCGAGTCATGTCAGGCATGACAGTGGCATTCTCTGTAATTACTATTTTATAATATGTAAACCACACATTGTAACCAATATTCTGTTATATGTAAACTCCCACATTGTATTCTTTATAGAGGATAAACTTGATTGATTAATTGAAATATGTCCCTAAAACAGTAGTTAAGGACCGTAATGGAATTAAGTTACTTTTGGTTGACATTTTTTTGGTTATCCTAGAGTAATTTACACTATGTATGGTAATTGTATTTATTTGTACCTGTGCCTAAATAATAATAACTCCAAGATATTTTTTTTAACTTCTGGTTTAAATAATAAGATATTACAAGGACCCAATGAAAATAAGCCATTTTGACTTTCTTGAGGTTATGCTGGGTAATTTACACATATATTACTATGTATGATAATTTGTGTGAATATATGTACCTGAGCAAAGTTACTTAGGGTACTATGTACCCCAAACAACACTTGTTACACTATTCCACTCAATTATCTACCGTTATTTCATCTATGGTGTTTATACCTGGGGATCTACCACAATAAATCACCTTAAACCATTAATAACCCAAAAACAGCTGCTGTATAGACTATCAGTCATTCCAGTGACAGACAACACACTTCCCACTCTTCAAGAGCTTCAACTTACTTAATATACAAAATATGTACTCATTATTGTACCTACAATATATATAGAACAATAAATTCCAACATTAACCTTCCTCTGACACTTTCCCTTGATAGCTATTACAGAACATGTAACACAAGACACAAAACTCTCTCTGACATCCTTGTGTCTGACTCAACCTGTGTTAAACCTCAGTTCTTGTAAAAGGTCCTAAGATCTGGAATTCATTGTCTGAATCATTAAAAGGTCCTCTGTCTGCCAATCAATTCAAAGTTATTCTTAGAAAACACCTCATCCCCTTAATTTAAGTAAACCAACAGCCTGGTTGATCAGGTCCTGATCCACCACAAGGCCTGGTCACACTGGGTCGTGGGGGCGTTGGCCCCCGAAACCCTCTTCAGGTGTCCATGGCAAAACCCTTTTAATATTCGTGATTTTAAGGAATAAATCACGCAAAAACCTGAGCTACGTATTAATACACATATTCTATTGAGTTTGTATGTCCTCAGCTTCCCCTGTTCACCTAACAGTAAGTAGGTACCTGGATGTTAGTCATCTCACACCTGCTGTCACTGTTCACCTAGCTGTAAGTAGGTACCTAGATATTAGTGGACTGGTGTGGGTGGCATCCTGGGGGACAAGATTGAAGGACCACAATGGAAACAAGATAGTCTTTGATGATGCACTGACTTTATTGGATTATCCTGGGTGGCTAACCCTGCCTATCCTGGGTTATCCTGGGTGGCTAACCCTCCCTATCCTGGGTTATCCTGGGTGGCTAAAACTTTCATTCCCCGAGTTAAAAATCTGAATAAAATCTTATCGTATCTTGTCTTATCTTATAATTGTTCAAACATTTACACCCCTCAAGGGAGGTTCCTTGACGTTGGTGAGGGGCTCTTGATCTAGGGAATTGGATCTGTGCTCCAGTTCCCTGAATTGAGCCTGAATGCCTTCCATCCCCCCCACAGGATGTTCCAGAGATTGGACACAGTAACAAGGGGACACAGTTGGAAGCTGAAGACACAGATGAATCACAGGGATGTTAGGAAGTATTTCTTCAGCCACAGAGTAGTCAGTAAGTGGAATAGTTTGGGAAGCGATGTAGTGGAGGCAGGATCCATACATAGCTTTAAGCAGAGGTATGATAAAGCTCACGGCTCAGGGAGAGTGACCTAGTAGCGATCAGTGGAGAGGCGGGGCCAGGAGCTCGGACTCGACCCCCGCAACCTCAACTAGGTGAGTACAACTAGGTGAGTACATGTGCTGTATAATCCTACTGGTTTAGCACTCCCCCATGATTATTATTATTATAATCAAACATATACATTGTACAGTATCACTGATTATTATACTTGATAAACCCCTCAAGGGAGATTACTGACTGCCTATGAGCAGCTTCTGATCCAAGAAAATGGATCTGTGAATACTGGATATGGAAATAAGTCACCTTGACTATATTGGGTTATCCTAGGTAATTTACACATTATAATTTAAAAAATCTAAGCTTTATTTATTTATTTTATTTATTTATTAAACTAGAAGCATGCAGTAACCTAACAAACACTGAGTTAGTGTTGAATAACTTGTGGTTATACAGTCTTTTCACATCTAGCAAAGTCAGTGACTTTTCAAGCCGATGACAATATTAAGTTAACCAGGCAGCAGGTTCGGTGACATAAAATATAGCAGCCACGAATTATTCAACATAATTTGTTTATTTTAGGTAGTTTGTGTTAGGTTAGCATTTGCTAATAATATTACTGATTTTAAAGATTACTTGATGACTAGGTCATTCAGTTATTAAAGATTATTTACCAGCTAATCATTTTTTAATACACTGATTAATTTATTTGATCGTTTCAGTACTATCATGACTTGTCAAAAGCTATACTGTATTTCAATTAATAAATTACAAAGGCAGATAATTTATTTTCAGGTCTTACTTTGGAGATACGTGCGAGCCCTGGCATGCTTGTTACTTCTGCAGGTGATTGCTCCAATGGCTGTTTGCAACCTCTATCACACAATTGTTGCCCAAGGAATACTGAATCCAGTTATTATCATCTCAAATCTAGTAACATCTTGTATCTATCCAACAAAATTGCTACGTCTCGTGGTTCCGGCGGCCTGTTTTATCATGCTGGCTCGCATCCACATTAAATCCTATACTGGTATGTATGATGTCACAGTAAGCATTAATGTTAGTCATTGTGTTAAGAGAGGTTTGTTAACTGTGTTGTTGTGGAGGCATTTCTGATGCTTTGATTTCAATACATTATTTAATACGTATAACTCTTTATATGTTATGAAGGAAATATAACTTAATGCAGAATACTATACAAGTAAAGTTTATTTACAAAGTATTTTCAGCACTTGAAGTACTTATTACATCCTTTTGTAATTTATTCTATTGATCTATCACTCTGGTTGGAAGAAAAACTTTCTGGTATCCCTTCGGCTCCACTTTTTTCTTAATTTACAACTAAGATTTCTCATTATTCCTGTTGCAGATATGAAAAAATTGTCTTTATTTAATCTTTCATGTCCTTTTAGTCTGAGAGTGGTAAATGTTGTCTTTGGGTCTTCTTGCCTAGGTGGTAAATGGTCACTGTATTACAAGAAATACAGTACTGTACTCTGTGAATACATTTTTATCCTACTGGTTAATTGCTTTGATTTTCAGTAAGTGCATGGGTGCCACTTAACCGCCTAGAGAAGTGGAGGCGTATGCTTTCTCCAGTTGTAATCTTCAGAAGTGGACTGGTCATGACATCTTGTGCCCTGTTAGCCAATTTTTATACATCACTCGCACATCCTGACTTTCCCTTCCTCTTGATGCCATGCATGTCTGGGTAAGTTGATTACCAGTGTTCATTTGGTGGAATTAGTAACACTTTATGTATAGTTTCTTATAGCTATGTATTCCCTTAAATGTATTTTATCCAACAATGCTAGAGTCTAGTTAGTAGGTTGGTAGACAGCAACCGCCCAGGGAGGTACTACCATCCTGCCAAGTGAATGTAAAACGAAAGCCTGTAATTGTTTTGCATGATGGTAGGATTGCTGGTGTCTTTTTCTGTCTCATAAACATGAAAGATTTCAGGTACATCTTGCTACTTCTACTTACATTAAGGCCACACTACACATGCCTGTACAAGTATGTATATACACACCCATCTAGGTTTTCTTCTATTTTTCTTACTAGTTCTTGTTCTTGTTGTTTATTTCCACTTATCTCCATGGGGAAGTGGAACAGACTTCTTCCTCCATAAGCCATGCATGTCATAAGAGGCGACTAAAATGCCAGGAGCAAGGAGCTAGTCACCCCTTCTCCTGTATATATTACTAAATGTAAAAGGAGAAGCTTTCGTGTTTTCTTTTGGGCTACCCCGCCTCAGTGGGATACGGCCGGTGCCTTGAAAGATGAAAGAATGCTAGAGTCCTGGAGGTGGTAAGTACAGTGCCTGCACTCTGAAGGAGGGGTGGAGATATGTTATAGTTTTTGAACTATAGTATTGGCATGCCTCTGGCAAGACAATGATAGAGTGAGTGATGACTGTTTCTTCCTTTTTCGGGTCATCCTGCCTCAATCTGTGGTTAAAAAAAACAAATGCTTGCATTAGCATTACTTAAACTGTTAATGTGTAAAAAATTATAAGCCCCTTGAAAGATGTGTATAAATAGTTTGCGATGTTTCCTCTATGAATTTAATAAAAATTTATTTGTGTGTATGCTTCATATTTACTTTTAGTGGCAGAAATATCTGTTCTATTTATTTGGGTATTTGCTGCTGATCAGAACATTTTGAAGTTTGATTATTGTCAGGTTTTGTAACTATTGGATGTAGAGAATACATATATCCATGGTTTTAACAGTATGCATTTTAATATGTGCTGTACTTCTCTCTTCAGGGATATCATGTGTTATAAACGCAAGTCTGTCATAATCTTTATGGGCGCCTATGTAGGTTATCACTATGCCTATAAGTACTTCATGGCTAATGGGAACCTAGTGACACCTCTCCCTGCACACCCAAGAAAGCTGCAGTTGATCAAGGCCAGCCTCAGTTTACGGAGCATGCGAGAAGCTTGCAATAGCTATGGAGCCAGCAAACTTTCGTTTTTGTTTGCCATTGGATTTTATATGGCTCTTTGTAAGTAGTACAATACAAGCATTTTCACTGGTTTCTGTAAATATTAACTTGTTAATATAGGTGTTTCATCATGCAGTGACAGATATTATTGATGCTGCTTATGAGTTTTTTATTTCAATTTAAATTAAACAAAGGTTTATAAATTGTTGTATTAAATAAAGTGGTGGATAAAAGGATAATGGGTAGATTTCTGGTTGTGTATGTTTTTAGAAGAGCAGCTGATGTGTGGACCATTATTTAGCAATAGCTACAGTCAGAGCATAAGGCAGCAGTGAGTAAGAGAGAAGGGACAGTAAATGAGAGAAAGAGCACACACGAGTAGGTTGAAGAGATTTATTTATTTTTATTATCACACTGGCCGATTCCCACCAAGGCAGGGTGGCCCGAAAAAGAAAAACTTTCACCATCATTCACTCCATCACTGTCTTGCCAGAAGGGTGCTTTACACTACAGTTTTTAAACTGCAACATTAACACCCCTCCTTCAGAGTGCAGGCACTGTACTTCCCATCTCCAGGACTCAAGTCCGGCCTGCCGGTTTCCCTGAACCCCTTCATAAATGTTACTTTGCTCACACTCCAACAGCACGTCAAGTATTAAAAACCATTTGTCTCCATTCACTCCTATCAAACACGCTCACGCATGCCTGCTGGAAGTCCAAGCCCCTCGCACACAAAACCTCCTTTACCCCCTCCCTCCAACCCTTCCTAGGCCGACCCCTACCCCGCCTTCCTTCCACTACAGACTGATACACTCTTGAAGTCATTCTGTTTCGCTCCATTCTCTCTACATGTCCGAACCACCTCAACAACCCTTCCTCAGCCCTCTGGACAACAGTTTTGGTAATCCCGCACCTCCTCCTAACTTCCAAACTACGAATTCTCTGCATTATATTCACACCACACATTGCCCTCAGACATGACATCTCCACTGCCTCCAGCCTTCTCCTCGCTGCAACATTCATCACCCACGCTTCACACCCATATAAGAGCGTTGGTAAAACTATACTCTCATACATTCCCCTCTTTGCCTCCAAGGACAAAGTTCTTTGTCTCCACAGACTCCTAAGTGCACCACTCACTCTTTTTCCCTCATCAATTCTATGATTCACCTCATCTTTCATAGACCCATCCGCTGACACGTCCACTCCCAAATATCTGAATACGTTCACCTCCTCCATACTCTCTCCCTCCAATCTGATATTCAATCTTTCATCACCTAATCTTTTTGTTATCCTCATAACCTTACTCTTTCCTGTATTCACCTTTATATGAAGAGATATGGGGTGATTTTTGTTGATATAGCATCCATCAAGTATGTATGGTTGATTGTGGTGCTTGGAGTCAAATAGTTTTATGGGCTTTACATGGTGTTGGAGTGTGAACCAGTTAACATTTATGAAGGGATTAAGGGAAACTGGTTAGCTGAATTTGAGTCCTGGAGGTGAGAAGTACTGTGTCTGCACTCTGAAGGTGAGGTGGGAATGCTGTAGTTCAGAATATCATTTGATTGTGATGTCTGTACTTCTGCAAGACAGCTGTTAATTAAATGATGGTGAACATTTCGTTTTTCAGGGCTACCCTTTCTTGGTGGAAGATGGACGATATAATAAAAAAAAATGTACGATACATAAGGAAGAAAATGGGATGCTCTCCCATTTACTAATTGATTCATTTGGTTTAAGCAGATGAATCAGAATGTTATTTCTGTACATGTGTGACACTCCATTGTAGAAGCTAACAATAATTGATTCACTGAAATAAATAACTAATTAAAATATTGTAGAAATTAAGAAAAAAATATGAAAGATAACTAGAGGAAATCTCTTGCAGAAAAATTAGCCTTTGGGCAATTTTGAAAACTAGAAGTTGATGAACATAAGAATGTAGGAACTCTGCAGAAGGCCTACTGGCCCATACGAGGCAGGTCCTTATCAAAACGATCTCTACCTAAAGCCACCCAAGAAATAACTCCCGTACCCCATGACACCAATCAAACCCAGCCCCTCCCACTCATATATTTGTCCAGTCTCTTCTTAAAGCTACCCAAAATGGAAATGGAAATTTTATAAGTGGCATTTTTATTCTCTCTTCATTTTCTTATCTGATGTTTATTATTTTTCAGCAATATTGATAAGTTTGGTTAATAATGGGAAGTGGCAAGATTGGGTGGTGATATTTGACTTGCCACTGATGATGATGACACTTTTAGCCACAGTGCTCCTGGCCATCAGCCTCTCCCTCTTCTCACAGCTCTTCCATATCTTCATAACAGAGGTTAGTTACAACAGACATTATGTGGTGAACTTAATAATTTTGCAGTGATGCAAAAATAAACAATAGAAAAACCATTATTACAAAGATATAGAAATGCCATAATGTTGCTACATCCAGTGATTTCAATTCGGAGGTTATGTAACATGATGGTGATACTGTCTTCTACTCTTCATTAATAAAGGATTTTCTGTCATTTGCATTGTATTTTCTTTCATAGGGGATAACATTCTTTTCTCCAAACACAGTGACTGATATTCTTCCTTATAAGTCACTTAAGAATTGTGCGGTGATACCTCGATAACATCTCTTAAGTCCAAAATATGTTAAATTGAACTCTTGTAACTCAAGGTTTTACATTTGATTCTTCCTATTGTAGCCTGATAGTCTTCGTGAGCCATCTTGCATTTGAATGTCAGTCTGATTAACTAAATTATATAATTTGCTGAATATTGGTCACTTTAAAGAATTAATGCTGTGTTAATTTCCACAGTCGTTAGCTCACTATAAGGCATAAAATACTTTTTTTTTCTACTGTTTCAGACATTACGTTACCGCATCATATTTTTGTGAAGGGTTGATGATTTTTTTTAATGTGTGAATTTTTTTATCAGCCTTTTGAAATTCCGGTTGCTAGTGCAGAAGACAACAACCCTGATGCTGATGGAGACTCATGGAGGCTGTGTAATGCTCTCAGTTCGTCTGGCATTCTCCAAGTTCTAGCCTTCTGGGACCTCAAGTCACTGGCATCTTCAGATCCCCGGAACCTTTCAAGACGCTCCCAAGTTTTCGCCATCAGTCAGCCAGGTTGTTCCACTTGAACAATGGTTTTTTTTTTTTTTTTTTTTTTTTTTTTTTTTTTTTTTTTTTTTTTTTCAACAAGTCGGCCGTCTCCCACCGAGGCAGGGTGACCCAAAAAAGAAAGAAAATCCCCAAAAAGAAAATACTTTCATCATCATTCAACACTTTCACCACACTCACACATTATCACTGTTTTTGCAGAGGTGCTCAGAATACAACAGTCTAGAAGCATACACATATAAAGATACACAACATATCCCTCCAAACTGCCAATATCCCAAAACTCCTCCTTTAAAGTGCAGGCATTGTACTTCCCATTTCCAGGACTCAAGTCCGACTATATGAAAATAACCGGTTTCCCTGAATCCCTTCACTAAATATTACCCTGCTCACATTCCAACAGATCGTCAGGTCCCAAGTATCATTCGTCTCATTCACTCCTATCTAACACACTCATGCACGCTTGCTGGAAGTCCAAGCCCCTTGCCCACAAAACCTCCTTTACCCCCTCTTTCCAACCCTTTCGAGGACGACCCCTACCCCTCCTTCCTTTCCCTATAGATTTATATGCTTTCCATGTCATTCTACTTTGATCCATTCTCTCTAAATGACCAAACCACCTCAACAACCCCTCTTCTGCCCTCTGATTAATGCTTTTATTAACTCCACACCTTCTCCTAATATCCACACTCCGAATTTTCTGCATAATATTTACACCACACATTGCCCTTAGACAGGACATCTCCACTGCCTCCAACCATCTCCTCGCTGCTGCATTTACCACCCAAGCTTCACATCCATATAAGAGTATTGGTACTACTATACTTTCATACATTCCCTTCTTTGCCTCCATAGATAATGTTTTTTGACTCCACATATACCTCAACGCACCACTCGCCTTTTTTCCCTCATCAATTCTATGATTAACCTCATCCTTCATAAACCCATCCGCCGACATGTCAACTCCCAAGTATCTGAAAACATTCACTTCTTCCATACTCCTCCTCCCCAATTTGATATCCAGTTTTTCTTTATCTAAATCATTTGATACCCTCATCACCTTACTCTTTTCTATGTTCACTTTCAACTTTTTACCTTTACACACATTCTCAAACTCATCCACTAACCTTTGCAATTTTTCTTTAGAATCTCCCATAAGCACAGTATTATCAGCAAAAAGTAACTGTGTCAGTTCCCATTTTGAATTTGATTCCCCGTAATTTAATCCCACCCCTCTCCCAAACACCCTAGCATTTACTTCTTTTACAACCCCATCTATAAATATATTAAACAACCATGGTGACATTACACATCCCTGTCTAAGACCTACTTTTACCGGGAAGTATTCTCCCTCTCTTCTATGGTAGTAGGTTGGTAGACAGCAACCACCCAGGGAGGTACTACCGTCCTGCCAAGTGAGTGTAAAAGGAAAGCCTGTAATTGTTTTACATGATGGTAGGATTGCTGGTGTCTTTTGTCTGTCTCATAAATATGCAAGATTACAGGTACGTCTTGCTACTTCTACTTACACTTAGGTCACACTACACATACATGTACATGTTTATTTATACACACTCATCTGAGTTTTCTTTGATTTTATCTTAATAGTTCTTGGTCTTATTACTTTTCCTTTTATGTCCATGGGGAAGTGGAATAAGAATCTTTCCTCCGTAAGCCATGCGTGTTGTAAAAGTCAACTAAAATGCCGGGAACAATGGGCTAGTAACCCCTTTTCCTGTAAAGATTACTAAAAAGAATAAGAAGAAGAAAATTGTCAAAGTTGAACAATGTATTAATACAAAAATGTTCACTCACATTATATGACAGTTTAAATGGTACAAATATTCATTACATTGAAAGTCTCTTGACTCTTAGGTGGCCATCCACGGAACTGGTTAGGCATCGTGAACCCATCTCTCAACCTGATTCGTAAATTCTGTGAAAGGCTCCGCCGACAAAACTGTCCAGAGAGCCTCCCTAGTGTACCTCCCCTGCCAGTTGAGACAACTGCCTTGACTGATGTCAATAAAAATGAAGTTGAGAAGCCGCCACCTGTTCCACTCAAGGAAAGGGTAATCAGTGTACGCGGCTTTTATTTTTTCCTCGTTTATACGGCTTCATGTTGCTCAATAACCAAATTCCAGTTGACCAGCTGGACTAAGTTACTAATGGTTGTTATACAGTCTTGTTATAATTTTTACTTTGAAGACTTTCATCTTCTCAAGCTGATTAACCACACATGTTATAGATTTGTCAAAGAAATTTAAAATTCTTTTGCTGTTTATATAGACACCAGAATTTATGAAATATTAGGATTGTCTTTGAAATGTGGATAAGAAAGATTTCAAAATCCTTTAATGTAAAGTATGTTTCTATTTTAATGTTGTATGTTTCTATTTTAAAATTCTCATAGTGGAGGCTGAGATACAGTAGAAGTTGGTAGATAATAAAATGAAAAATGTAAGTGCTGTACATGTGAATTAAAAATAAAAGTTATTTAAAGTTAAAATTATTTTGGTAATTGCATAAGAGCAAGAATCACAATTGATAACAGTGAATTAAAATTGCAGATTTTTTGATACTTGATCAAATTGATTATTAACAGAATATTATATCATAAATATAGTGAGGTAGGTATAATTTTTTTTTATTTAAGATGCTGGCTGTCTCCCACCAAGGCAGGGTGACCCAAAAAAGAAACACTTTCACCATCATTCACGCTATCTCTGTCTTGCTGGAGGCATGCAGATGTGAGAGTATCATCTACCTCACCATATGTAATATAAGCTATGACCAGCTCATCATCTACCTCACCATATGTAATATAAGCTATGACCAGCTCATCATCTACCTCACCATATGTAATATAAGCTATGACCAGTTCATCATCTACCTCACTATATTTGGGTTATTAACAGGGTTCAAGCAGATAAAACAAAGCACACAGAAAAGCAAGCCTTTACGTATTGGATAATTTTTAGCTCAATTGCCAGCTTTTATAAGGCCTTTTTAATGATGGACTTGATAAGGTTATCCTTTCAACATTTATGCTGTAGTGTTCTTGTTACCTGTATGTTATTCTACGGGTTACAATGCCCACAAGGAACATCCCTTGAAAGGACGAATTGCCTAAATTTTTTTTTAATTTTTTTTTTTTTTTTTTTTATTATATAACTTCTATTCTGTAATTTATTTTCTTATCCAGTTTGTAATGAGTTTGAAAAGATATCCAATATTTGGGTATTTTTTGTCTGACCTGCCCGATGCCCCCAACCGAAGCATCTTCGCTGAGGCACTCCCTGTCATATGGGCAGTTCAGGGTAAGTGACTTCATTGACTAGACTAGATCATTGAGGATAATTGAAAAGATTTGTAAAATTTGTTTTGATATGATAAATATTAGTCACATTTCTCACTAAGTTGTTCATAGCATATAGGAACTCATCACATGTACATCAATAAACATGTATGAGGCCTGGTCACAGACCGGGCCGTGGGGGCATTGACCCCCGGGACTCTCTCCAGGTATGTACTTATCCATGGGGAAGTGGAGAAGAATCCTTCCTCTGTAAGCCATGCATGTTGTAAGAGGCAACTAAAATGCTGTGAGCAAGAAGCTAGTAACCCCCTCTCCTGTATAAATTACTATATGTTAAAAGAAGAAAAATTTTTGTGGGAGACAGCCAATGTGTTAAAGAAAAAAAAGATCAATATTTTTTCCTTGTGAAAATGAGTTCTATGATTTAATTCTTTTGAGGTGGTTTCCGTGATGCTAGTAAAAGGCTCTTGGTTCAAGGAATTAGGGCTGCCATCCCCTTTGACTATACCTGATGTACCTCCTGTTCCCCATGTGTTGTGATATGCAGCAAGGAGAGAGAAGGCAGTGGGGATGTTTTTGAGAACGATGTTTGGTGTGAATATTATGCAAAGAATTCAGTGTGTACAAATTTGATAACTACTGTATGTGGGGTTATGAAAGGTATTCAGAGGCCAGAGGAGGAATTTTTTCTTTTTTGGCATTTAGGAAGGATAAAGCAGAATAGAATGACCAAGAGGATGTATAAATGAAGGATATCAGCTTTAAATTTAGTTTGCTACAAATAGTGTACAGTAACAGACTGACTATTATATTCTCTTCAAGCTACTGTACACTGGCCATTTTTCATTAAAGTGGAGTGATTCAGAAAGGCACATTCACCATCATTTACTTAATAATTGTCTTGTCCAAAGTGTGTGGGGATCATAATTCAAAACCCCCGGGAAAAAATTTAAAATTTAAAAAAAGGGAAAAAAATTTTAAAATTTTTAAAAAACCCCCCCTTTTAAATTTTTTAAAAATTTTTTTTTTTGGGAAAAAAAAAATTTTGGGGTTTTTTTTTTTTCCCCAAACCCCCCAAAAAAAAAAAACCCCCCAAAAAAATTTTAAAAAAAATTTTTAAAAAAAAATTAAAATTTTTTTGGGGGGAAAAAAAATTTTTTTTAAAAAAAACCCCAAAATTTTTTAAGGGGGGCCCCTTTTTCCCCCCAAAAAAAACCCCCCCTTTTTTTTTTTTGGGGGGGTTTTTTCCCCCCCTTTTTTGGGGTTTTTTTTAACAAAAAAAATTTTTTTAAAAAAAAGGGTTTTTTTGGGAAAAAGGGGTTTTGATTTTCAAAAAATTTTTTTTAAAAAAAAAAGGGGAAAAAAAAGTTTTTTTTTAAAAAAGGGAAACCAACCCCTTTTCTTTTTAAAAGTTTTTTGGGGTTTTTTTTTGCCCCCCCCGGTTTTTTTTTTAAAATTTCCCCTTTTTTTGGGGGGGCCCCCTTTTTCCCCCTTTTTTTAAAAAAAATTTTTTGGGGAAAATTCCCCCTTTTTTTTTTAAAAACCCCTTTTTTAAAAAAAAGGGGGGGGGAAAATTTTTGGGGTTTTGGGGGGCCCCCAAAAATTTTCCCCCCCCCCAAAAAAAAAAATTTTTTCCCCCTTTTTTGGGGGGTTTTTTTTTAAAAAAACCATTTGGTTTTTTTTTTTTTTTTTCAAATTAAAACCAAAAAAATTTTTGGGAAAAAAAAGGGGGGGGTTTTTTTTTTTTTTTTTTTAAAAAAAATTTTTTTTTTAAAATTTCCCCCCTTTTTCCCTTTTTTCCTAGCCCCTTTTTTTTTTTTTTTTTTTTTTTCCCCAAATTTTTTTTTTGGGGTTTTGGGGTTTTAAATTTTTTTTTTTTTTTTTTTTATTTTTTAAATTTTCCCCCCCCCCAAAAAAAACCCCCAAAACCCCCCCTTTTCCCCCCCCAAAAATTTTTTTAAACCCCCCAAAAATTTTTTTTTAAATTTTCCCCTTTTTTAAGGGGCCCCTTTCAAAAAAAAAAACCCCCCCCTTTTAAAAAACCCCCAAAAAAAAAAAAAAACCCCCCCCCCCCCCCAAAGCCCCCCCAAAACCTTTTTTCCCCCCCCTTTTTTAAAAAAAACCCCCCCCAAATAAAAAACCCCGGGGGGGGGTTTTTTTTTTTTTTTTTTTTTTTCCCCAAAAAAACCCCTCCCCCTTTAAACACCCCCCCCCCCCCCAAAAACTTAAAATTCCCTTTTTTTTTTTTTTTTTTTTTTAAAATAAAAAACCCCCCCCCTTTTTTTTTTTAAAAATTTTCCCCTTGGGGGTTTAAACTTTCCCCCCTTTTTTTTGGGGGAAAATTTTTTTTTTTTTTGGGAAAAATTTTTTTTTTTCCCCCCCCCCTTTTTTTTTAAAAAAAAACCCCCCCCCGGGGGCCCCCCCCAAAAAAAGGTTTCCCCCCCCCCCAAAAAAAAAAAAAATTTTTTTTTTTTTTTTCCCCCCCCCCCTTTTTTTTAAAAATTTTTTTTTTTTTAAAATTCCCTTTTTAAAAAATTTCCAATTTTTAAACCCTAAAAAATTTTTAAAAAGGGGGAAAAAAAGGGTTTTTTTTTTTTTCCCCCCCCAAAAACCCTTTTTTTCCTTTTTTTTTTAAATTTTTTAAAAAAAAAAATTTTTTAAAAATTTTTGGGAAAAATTTTTTTTTTTAAAATTAAATTTTCCCAACTTTTTTAAAAACCCCCCTTTAAAAAGGGGTTTTTTGGGGGGGGTTTTTTTTTTAAAAAAGGGGGGAAAAAATTTCCTTTTAAAAAAATTTTTTTTTTTTTAAAAACCCCGGGGGGCCCCCCTTTTTTAAAAAATTTTTTTTTTTTTTTTTCCCCCTTAAAATTTTTTTTTAAATTTAAAAACAAAAAAAAACCCCAAAATTTTTTTAAAATTTTTTCCCCGGGGGAAAAAGGGGGGGTTTCCCCCCCCCCAAAAAAAACCCCCCCTTTTTTTTTTTCCCCCCCCCCCCAAAAAAAAAAAAAAAAAATTTAAAAAACCCCCCCTTTTTTAATTTTTTCCCAAAGTTTAATTTTTTTTTAAAAAAATTTTTTAAAATTTTTTTTTCCCCCTTTTCCCCAAAATAAAACCCCCCAAAAATTTTTTTTAAAAATTTTTTTTTTCCCCCCCTTTTTTAAAACCCCCCCCTTTTTTAAAAACCCAAACCTTTTTTGGTTTAAGGGGGAAAAAAACCCCAAATTTTTTTTTTTTTTAAAAAAAAAACCCCCCCCCTTTTTTTAAAATTTCCCCCTTTTCCCTTTCCCCCTTTTTTTTTTTCCCCCCCCCATTTTTTTTTTAAAAAAAAATTTTTTTTAAAAATTTTTTTTCCCCCCCTTTCCCCCCCCCCCTTTTTTTAAAAAACCCAAATTCCTTTTTTTTAAATTTTTTTAAATTTTTAAAAACCAATTTTCCTAAAAAAAAATTTTTTTTTTTTTAAAAACCCTTTTTTTTTTTTAAAAAAATTTTTTTTTCCCCAATTTTTTTTTTTTTAAAAAAAAAAAAGGGGGAAATTAAAAACCCCAAACCCCCCCCTCCCTTTTTTTTTTTTTTTTTTTTTAAAATTTTTTTCCAAAAATTTTTTTTGGTTTTCCCTTTATTTTTTTTTTTTTTTGGGACCCCCTTTTTTTTAAAAAAAAAAATTTTAAATTTTTTTTTTTTTTTGGGGGAAAATTTTTTTTTCCCCCTTTTAAAATTTTTTCTTTTTCTTTTTTCCCCCAAAACCCCTTTTTTTTAAAAATTTTTTTTTCCTTTTTAAAAATTCCCCTTTAATTTTCCTAAAAAAAATTATTTTTTTTTAAACCTTTTTTTCCAAAAATTTAAATTTAAAAAAATTTTTTTTTTTTTTTAAAAAATTTTTTTTTTTCCCCCCTTTTTATTTTTTTTTCCCCAAATTTTTTTAAAACCCCTTTTTTTTTTCCCCCCTTTTGGGGGAAAAAGGTTTTTTTTTTTAAAATTTTTTTCTTTTTTTTCCCCCCTTCCCAAAAAACCCCCAAAAAAAATTTTTTTTTTTTTTTTGGGTTTTCCTTTTTTTTCCCCCGGGGGGGGGTTTAAACCCCCCCCCGGGGGGGGGGCCCCCAATTTAAAAAAAAAATTTTTTAAAAAAAAAAAAATTTTTGGGGGAAAAAAAATTTTAAAATTTTTTTTTTAAAAAAAAAAAATTTAAAAGGGGGGTTTTTTTTTTTTTTTAAAAAAAAAAAAAACCCCAAAAAAAAATTTTTTAAAAAAAATTTTTTGGGGGCCCCCCGGGAAAAACCCCGGGGGCCCCCCCTTTTAAAAAAAAATTTTTTTTAAAAAAAAAGGCCCAAAAAAGGGGGTTTTAAAAAAAAATTTTTTTTTTTTTTGGGGGTTTTTTTCCCAAAAAACCCAAAAAAATTTTTTGGGTTTTTTCAAAAAAATTTTAAAAAAAAATTTTAAAAATTTTAAAAAAAATTTTTTTTTTAAAAAAAATTTTGTTTTTTTTCCTTTTTTCCGGGATTTTTTTTTTTTTTAAAATGGGGGGCCCAAAACCCAAAAAAAAAAACGGAACCCCCCAAAAAAAAAAAAGGGGAAAGAAAAATTTTTTTTAAAAAATTTTTAAAAAAAATTTTTTAAAAAAAAAAAAATTTTGTTTTTTTGGGGTTTTGTTTTTTCCAAAAAAAGGGAAAGGGGGGAATTTAAAGGGGGGAAAAATTTAAAATTTTTAAAAAAAGGGGGGGAAAAAAAAAAAAAATTTTAAATTAATATTTTTGGGGGGGGGGAAAAAAAAAAAAAAAATTTTTTTTTAAAAAAGGGGGGGGGCCCAAAAAAAAAATTTTTTTTTTAAAAATTAAAAAAAGGGGGGGTTTTTTTTTTAAGGAAAAAAATTTTTTTTTTTAAAAAAAAATTTTGGGGGAAAAAAATTTAAAAAAAAAAAAAAAAAAACCCCTTTTTAAAAAAAGGGGGGGGGAAAAAAAAAAAAAAAGTTTTAAAAAAAGGGTTTTTTTTTTTTTTTGGGGGGGGGGCTTTTTTTTTAAAAAAAGGGGGGGGGGTTTTTTTTTTTTTTAAAAAAAAAAAGGGGGGGAGGGGAAAAAAAAGGGGAAAAAAAAAAAAAAGGGGGGGGGGGAAGGTTAAAAAATTTTTTAAAAGGGGGAAAGGAGGGGGGGTTTAAAAAATTGGGGGGGAAAAAAGGGGGAAAATTTAAAACTTTTTTTTAAAAAAAAAAAAAGGGGGGAAAAAAAAAGGAAAAAAAAAAAAAGGAAGGGGGTTTTTAAAAATTTTAAAAAAAAAATTTTTTTTTTGGGGGGGGGGGGAAAAAAAAAAAGGGGGGAAAAAAAAGTAGGGAAAAATTTTTTTAAAAAAAAAATTTTGGGGGGAAAAAAAAATTTTTTAAAAAAAAACAAATGGGGGATTTAAAAAAAAAAATTTTTTTTAAAAAGGGGTTTGGGGTTAAAAATTTAAAGGAAATTTTGGGGTTTTTTTTTTAAAAAAAAATTTTTTAAAAAGGGGGGGAAACTTTTTTTAAAAAAAAAATTTTTTTTTTTTTTTTTTTTTTTTTTTTTAAAAAAATTTGGGAAAAAAAAAATTTTTTGGGGGGGTTTTTTTTGGGGGGTTTGGTACTTTTTAAAATTTTGGGGGGGAAAAAATTTTTTTAAAAAAACCAAATTTTTTTAAAACAAAAAAAAAAGGGAAAAAATTTTTAAAAATTTTTTTTTTTTTTTGGGTTTTAAAAAAATAAAAGGGTTTTTTTTTAAAAAAAAAATTTTGGGGGAAAATTTTTTTTTTAAAAAAAAAATTTTTTTTAAAAGGAAAAAAAATTTTTTTAAAAAGGGGAAAAAAAAAGGGTTTGGGGGGAAAATTTCCCCCTTTGGGGTTTTTTTGGGGGGAAAGGTTTTTTTTTTTTAAAAAGGAAATTAAAAAAAAATTTTTTTAAAAGGTAAAAAAAATTTTTTGGGGGGGGTTTTTTTTTTTTTTTCCCCCAGGCCGGGTTCCCAAAAATTTTTAAAGGGGTTTTTGGGGGGGGGGAAAAAAAAAAAATTTTTCAAAAAAATTAATAAGGTTTAAAAAAAGGGGGTTTTAAAAAATTTCCCCCAAAAGGGGGGGAAAAGGGATTAAAAAAAAACCCGGGGGGGGTTTTTGGGGAAAAAACCAAAAAAAAAAAGGGGAAAAAAAAAAATTTTTTTTAAAAAAAAAAAAAATTTTCCCCGGGGGTTTAAAAAAAAAAAAAATTTTTAAAAAACCCCCCGGGGGGGGGGGAAAAATTAAAAAAAGGGGGGAAAACCAAAAAAGGGTTTTAAAAAAAAAAAAAAAAAAGGGGGGAATTAAAAAAAGGGGTTTTTTAAAAAAGGGGGGGGGAAAAAAGGGGTTTTTTTTTTTTTTCCCCCAAGGGGAAAAAACCCCAAAAAAACCCGGGGCAAAAAATGGGGGGGGGGGGCGGGGGGGGGTTTTGGGGGGGGGTTTTTTTTCCCCCCCGGGGGAAGGGTTTGGGTTTTGGGGGGGAAAATATTTTTTTTTTTTTTAAAAAAAAAAAATTTTTTGGGAAAATTTTTTCCCAATTTAAAACCCAAAAAAAAACCCCCCAAATTTTTTAAAAAAAAAAATTTTTTTAAAAACCCCCCCCCCCTTTTTTTTTTGGGGTTGTTAAAAAAAAATTTGCCCTTTTAAAAAAACCCCAAAAGGGGAAAAATTTTACCAAAAACCCCAAAAAAAAAAATTTTTGGGGTTTTTTTAAAAAATTTTTTTCCCCTTTTTTTTAAAAAAACCCCCCCAAAAATTTTTTTTCCCCCTTTTTTGGGGGTTTTAACCCCCTTTTAAATTTTTTGGGGGGGGAAAAAAACCTTTTTTTTTAAAAAAAATTTTTTTAAAACAAAACCCAAAAAATTTTTTAAAATTTTTTTTTTTTTTTTTAAAAAAAAATTTTAAAAAAAAAAAATTTTTTCCCCTTTTTCCCCCTTGCCCAAAAAAGGGCCCCCCCAAAAAGTTTTTTTTTTTAAAAAAAAATTTTTTCCCCCAAAAATTTTTTTCCGGGGTTCCCCCCCCCGGGTTTAAAATTTTAAAAAAAAAACCCCCAAAAACCCCCAAATTTAAAACCCCCCCCCCTTTAAAAAAATTTTCCCCCAAAACCCCCCAAAAAAATTTAACCCCCCCCCTTCCAAAAACCCCCTTCCCCTTCCAAAATTAAAAAAAAAACCCCCCCCCCAAAAAAAAAATTTTTAAAAAAATTTTTTTTTTTTTTAAAAAAGGGAAAAAAATTTAAAAAAATTTTTTTTTTGGGTTTTTTTTTTTTTTAAAAAAAAAAAAAAAATTGATATACTGTACCACTTTTTTTGGGGGGGAAAAATTTTTAAAAAAAACCAAATATTTTGTATCTTTAATTAAAATATTAGCAATGCCTCTTAAATTTTTTTAAAAAAAAAAATTTTTTTTAAAAAAAAAAAGGGGGGGGGTTTTTTTTAAAAATTTTTTAAAAAAAATTTTTTTCCTTTTTCCCCCCCCCCCAAAAAAAAAAACCCCCCCAAAAAAAAAAAATTTAAAAAACCCCCGGGAAAAAAACCCCCCCGGGTTTTTTTTTTAAAAAAAAAAAAGGTTTTTTAAAAAAATTTAATTAAAAAAAAAAAATTTTTTTTAAATTTTTTAAAAAATTTTTTTTTTTTTTTTTTTTTAAAAAAAAAAAAAAAAAATGGGGGAAAAAAAAAACCCCCCCCTTTTTCCCTTTTTTGTACAGTGGGGCCCCCCCAAAAAATTTAAAATTTTAAAATTTTTCCTTTTTAAGTGTTTTTTGGGGGGTTTTTTTTTAAAAACCTTTTTTCCCCCCCCCAAAAAAAAAAGGGGAAATAAAATTTTTTTAAAAATTTTTTTAAAAGGAAATTTAAATTTAAAAATTTTTTTTTTTCCCAAAATTTTTTTTAAAAAAAAGGGGAAAAAAGGGAAAAAAGGCCGGGGCCCCCCAACTGGAATTTCCCCCGGGGGGTTTTTAAAAAAGGTTTTTTATTTTTTTGGGGGTTTTTTTCCCAAAAAAAATTTTTTTAAAAAAAAAACAACCAAAATTTGGGAAATTTTTTTAAAAATTTTTTTTAAAATTTTTAAATTTTTTTGGGAAAAAAAAAAAAAAAAAAAATTTTTTTTAAAAAAAAAATTTTTTTAAAAACCCCCCCAAAAAGTTAAAAAAATTTTTTTTTTTTTGGGTTTTTGGGGGTTTTTAAAAATTTTTTTTTTAAAAAAATTTTAAAAAAAAAAAAAAAAAACCCCCCCCGGGTTTTTTTTTTTCCCCCCTTTTTTTAAATTTAAAAAAAAAGGGGAAAATTTTTTTTTAAAAAAAAAAACCCCCAAAATTTTTTTCCCCCCAAAAAAATTTTTCCCCCCCAAAAAAATTAATAAATTTTTTTCCCCTTAAAAAATTTTTCCTTTTTTTTCCCCCCCCCTTTTTTTTTAAAAAAAACCCCTTTAAAAAATTTTTAAAAAATTTTAAAATTCCCCCTTTTTTTTTTTTTTTCCCTTTTTTTCCAATTTTTTAAAAATTTCCCCCCCTTTTTTTTAAAAAATTTTTTTCCCCCCTTTTTTTTTTAAAAAAAAATTTTTTTCCCCCCCTTTTTTTTAAAAAAATTTTTTTTGTTTTTTCCCTTTTTAAAATTTTTTTTTTTTTTTGGGGGGTTTTTTTTTTTGGGTTTAATTTTTTTAAAAAATTTTTTTTGGGTTTCCCAAAAAAAACCCCCCCCCTTTAAAATTTTAAAAACCCCCTTTTTTCCCCCCCTTAAATTTTATTTTTCCCCCCCAAATTTTTTTTAAAATTTTTAAAAGGGGGGAATTTTTAAATTTTTTTTATTTAAAAAATTAAAAAATTTTTTTTAAAAAATTTTAAAAAAATTTTGGGGGCCCCCTTTTTTTTAGGAAAAAAATTTTTTTTAAAAAACAAAAATTTTTTTTATTTTTTACCCCCCGGGGGGGGGAAAAATTTCCCCCCCCCTTTTTGGGGGGGGGCCTTTTTTAAAAAAAAATTAAAAAAAAATTTTTTCCAAAAAAAAATTTCCCCCCCAAAAAAAAAAAAAACCCCCCAAAAATTTTTTTTAAATTTCCCCCCAAAAAAATTTTTTAAAAAAGGGTTTTTTTTTAAAAAAAAAAAAACCCCCCCCCCAAAAAAAAAAAATTTTTTCCCCCCCTTTTTTCCCCCCCTTTTCCCCTTTTTGAAAAATTTTTTTTAAAAAAAAAAAAAATTTAAATTTCCCCCCCCCCCCTTGGCCCTTTTTAAAAAATTTTTTTTTAAAAAAACCCCTGAAAAATAATTACACCAAAACCCCAAAAAACTTCCCCCCCTTTTTTTTTTTCCCCCCCCAAAAACCCCAAAAAAAAGGGGGGGAAAAAAAATTTTTTTCCCCAAACCCCCAAACCCTTTTCCCAAAAAGCCCCCCACCCAAATTTTTTTTAAAAAGGCCCTTTTCTTTTTCCCCCAAACCCCCCCCCCCTTTTTCCCCCCTTTTTTTTGCCCCCTTCCCTTTTCCCCCCCCTTTTATTTCCCTTTAACCCTTTTTTTTTTTCCCAAAAAAATTTTTTTTTTTTTTTTTTTTTAAAAAAAATTTTCCCCCTTTCCCTTTTTAAAAATTTTTTTAAAAAAACCCCCCCCCCCCAAAACCCCCTTTTTGGGGTTTTTTCTTTTTTTTTGGGGGGAAACCCGGGAAATTTTCCCCCCCAAAAATTTTTCCCCGGGGGGAAAAACCCCCCCCCTTTTTTTTTTTTTAAAAAAAAAACCCCAAAACCCCTTTTTCCTTTAAAAAAAAAAAAAATTTTTTTAAAATTTCCCCCAAAAATTTTTTTCCCCTTTAAAAAAAAAAAGGGTTTTAAACCCAAAAAAAAACCCTTTTTTCCTTTTAAAACCTTTTAATTAATGTTTTTAAAAACCCCCCCCCCCCCCCAAACCCCCCCCGTTTTTTTCCCCCCTTTTTTCCTTTTTTTTCTTAATTTTCAATTTTTTAAAAAAAAAATTTTTTTCCCCTTTTCCCCTTTTTTTAAAAAAAAAAATTTTTTTTTCCCCCCTTTTTTTTTAAAAATTTAAAATTTTTTTTTAAAAAAACCCAAAAAAATTCCCCCTTTTTAAAAAATTTTTTTTTTTTCCCTCCTTCCCCCTTTTTCCCCCTTTTTTTACCGGTTACCTTTCCCCCCCCCCCTTTAAACCCCCCACCCCAAAATTTTTTTTTTCCCCCCCCCCAAAATTTAAAACCCCGGTTTTTTCCCCAAAATTTTTCCCCCTTTTTTTCCCCCCTTCCCCCCAAAAATTTTTTAACCCCCCCCTTTTTTTCCCCCTCCCTTTTCCCCTTTTTTTTTTTTTAACCCCCCCCTTTTTTTTTTAAAAAAATTTTTTAAACCTTTTCCCCCCTTTTTTCCCCCCAAAACCCCCCCTTTTAATTCTTTTCCCCCCTTTTTCCCCGGGCCCCCCTTTTTTAAAAACCCCCCAAAAACCCCCCCCTTTTTTTTCCCCTTTTTTTTAAAAACCCCCCCTTTTCCCCCCCCCCCCCCCTTTTTTCCCCAAAATTTTTTAAATTTTTCCCCCAAAAATTTTTTTAAAAAACCCCCAAAAAAAAATTTTTTTTTTTTTTTTTTCCCCCCCCGCGGTTTAAAAAAATTTTTTTTCCCCCCCTTTTTTTTTAAACCTTTTCCCCCCCCCTTTTTCCCTTTTCCCTTTTTTTTAATTTTTTTGGGGAAAAAAAAAAAGGGGGTTTTTTTTTAAAAAAAAAAACCCTTTAAAAAATTTTTTTAAATTTAAAAAAAAAAAAGGGGTTTTTTTTTTTAAAATTTTTCCCCCCTTTTTTTAAAAAAATTTTTTATAATTTTAAAAAATTTTTTTAAAA
This sequence comes from Cherax quadricarinatus, assembly GCF_038502225.1. NCBI lineage: Eukaryota > Metazoa > Arthropoda > Malacostraca > Decapoda > Parastacidae > Cherax > Cherax quadricarinatus. Next base: position 1,279,101 of record NC_091325.1, read on the forward strand.
AAAAAAAAAAAATTTAAAAATTTTTTTTAAAAAAAAAAAAAAAAAAATTTTTTTTAAATTTTTTTTTAAAATTTTAAATTTTAAAGGGTTTTTTTTTCCCCCAAAAAAAATTTTTTTTTTTTTTCCTTTTCCCCCTTTTGGGGGGAAACCCGGGCCCCCTTTTTCTTCCCAAAATTTTTTTTAAAAATTTTTTTTTTAAAAAGAAAATTTTTTTTTCCCTTTTTTTTTTTTTTTAAATTTTTTTCCCCCAAAATTTCCCCCCCCACCCCCCCCAAAAAAATTTTTTTTCCCCCTTTGGGGGTTTTTAAAGGAAAAAAAAAAAGGGGGGGGGAAATTTTTTCCCCAAAAATTTTTTTAAAAAATTTCTTTTTTTCTTTCCCTTTTTGGGGGGGGGGGGGGGGAAATTTTTTTTCCCCCCCCCCAAAAAAAAAAAAAAAACCCCAAAAAAAAGGGGGAAATTTTTTTTTTTTTGGGTTTTTGGGGGGGGGGGGTTTTTTTTTTTTTTTTTTGCTTTTTAAAAAAAAAAAAAAAATTTAAAAAGAAAAATTTTTTTTTTTTGTTTGGGAAAAAGGGGGTTTTTTAAATTTTTTTGGAAAAAAAAAAAAAAAAAATTTTTCCCGGGGGAAATTTTTTTTAAAATTTGGGGGGGGTTTTTTTTTAAAAAAAAAACCCCTTAAATAAACCCCCCTTTTTTTAAAAAAAAAAAAATTTTTGTAAAAAAAAAAAATTTTTTTTTTAAAAAGGGGCCCCCCGTTATAATTTTTAAAAAACCCGTTTTGAAATTTTTAATTTTTTAAAAAAAATTTTTTTTTTAAAAAAAAAAAAAACCAAAATAAAATTTTTTAAAAAAAAAAAAGAAAGTAAAAATTTTTTAAAATTTTTTCTTGGGGTTTTTTTAAAATTTGGGGGAAAACCTTTTTTTTAAAAAAAAAAAAAAATTTTTTTTTTAAATTAAAATTTTTTCCCCCCCCCTTTTTTTAGGGTTTAAATTTTTAAAAAATTTTAAAAAAAAAAATTTTTTTCCCCCTTTTTTTGGGGTTTAAAAAATTTTAAAAGAAAAAAGGGGTTTAAAAAAAGGGTTTTTTCCCCCCCAAAAAAAACCCCCCCCTTTTCCCCCCCAAAAAAAATTTTAAAAAAAGGTTTTTTCCCCCCTTTTTTTTTCAAAGGGGGTTTTTTTTCCATTTCTTTTTTTAAAATTTTTTTTCCCCCCCGGGGGTCCCCAATTAATTTAAAATTTTCCCCAAAAAATTTAAAAAAAATTTTTAAAAAATTTAAATTTAAAATTTTTTAGTTTAAGTTTTTTGGGGGGAACCAAAATTTTTCCCCCCCAATTTTTTCCAAAATTTTTTTAAAAAAATTTTTTGTTAAAAAAGAGGAAAAATTTTTTTTAGAAAAATTTTTAAAACCCCTTTTAAGGGGAAAAAAAAAAGGCCTTTTTAAAAAAAAAGTAAATTTCCCCCTTTTTCCAAAAAAAATTTTAAAAATTTTTTTAAAAAAAAAAAAAATTTTTTAAAAATTTTGGAAAAAAAAAAGGGGGGGGGAATAATGGAGAGGGCCCCGGGGGGCCCCCTTAAAAAATTTTTTCCTTTTTTCCCGGGGGAAAAATTTACCCCCAAAAATTTTTTTTCCCCCCAAAAAAATTTTTGGGCCCTTTTTTTTAAAAAAAAAACCCCTTTTAAGCCCAAAACCCAAAAATTAACCCCCAAAAAACAGGGTTTTTTTTCCCCCTTTTAATTTCCAATTTCCCCCCAAAAAATTCGGAAAAACCCCCCAAAAAAAAAAAAGGGGGGGGGCCCCCCCCCCCCAAAAAAAAAAGGAAAAATTTCCCTTTTTTTTGGGAAAATTTCCCCAAAATCCCGGGTTAAAAATTTTTCCCCGCAAAACCCCCCTTTTCCTTTTTAAATTTTTTAATTTCCAAAAAATTTCAAAAAAATTTTTTTTTAAAAAAAAAATTTAAAAATTTAAAAATAGTTTTTAAAAAAAATTGGAAAAATTTTTAAAACCCTTTAAAAATTTTTCCCCGGTTTTTACCCCAAAAAAAAAACCCCCTTTAAAATTTTTTTAAAAAAAAGGGGGTTTTTTTTGGTTTAAAATAAATAAAATTTTTTAAAATTTTTTTTTTGGGGGGGGGGTTTTTTGGGGGGTTTTTTGGGGGGGGGGTTTTTTTTTTTGGGGGAAAAAGCCCTTAAAAGGGAAAATTTTTTTCCCCCCCCCCTTTTTTTTCCCCCCCAAAAATTAAAGGGAAAAAACCCCGGTTTACCACGGCGAGGGGCCCCCCCCAAAATTTTTAAAAAAAGGGGTTTTTTTTTCCCCTTTTTTTTAGGGCCCTTTTTTTAAAAAGGGCCCCGCCCCCGGGGGGAAAAAAAATTTCCCCCGGTGGGGGAAATTGGGGTTTGGGGGTTTTTAAAAAAAGGGTTTTCCCCCCGGGGAAAAAAATTTTTTAAACTTTCATTTTTGGGGGGAAAAAAAAAAAGGGGGAGGGGAAAACCCCCCCCGGGGGGGAAAATTTTTCCCAAAAAAAAAAAAATTTTTTTCCCCCAATTTAAAGGGGGAAAAACCCATTTTTGGGTTTAAAAAACCCCCGGGGGGGGGGGTTCCCCTTTTCAAAAATTTAAAACCCCGGGAAAAAAAAAAATTAAAATTTTTTTAAAAATTTTTTTAATTTTAATTTTTCCCCCAAAATTTTAAAAAACGTTTAATTTCCCCCTTTTTTGTTTAGTTTAAATTTTTAAAAAAAGGGGGGTTTTTAAAAAAAATTTTTTGGTTAATTCGTTTAAATTTTTAAAAATTTTTTTTTTAAAAAAATTTTTTTAAAAAAAATTTTTTTTAAAAATTTTTTTTTTCCCAAAAGAAAAAAACAAAAAAACCCCGGTTTTTTTTAACCCCTTTTTTTTTTTTGGGGAAAATTTTTTTTTAAAAAACCAGCCCAATTAAATTTAAAATTTAGCCCCCAAAAAAAAAAAAACCCCCAAAAAAATAAAAAATTTAAAAAAATTTTTTTAAATTTAACCCCCAGAAAAATTTTTTTTTTAAAAAAAAAAAATTTTTTTAAAAAAAAAAAAATTTTTGGGGGGAAAAATTTTTCCCCCCCGGGGGGGGGGGAAAAAAACCCAAAAAAAAAAAAAAAAAAAAACCCCTTTTTGGAAAAGGGGGTTAAAACCCAAAAAAAAATAAAAAAAAAAAATTTTTTAAAACCCCAAAAACCCCCGGAAAAATTTTTTTTTAAAAAAAAAAAAGGGGGGGGGGGGGAAGGATTAAAAAAAGGGGGGTAGGAAATTAAAAAAATTAAAGGGGCCCCCAAAAAAAACCCCTTTTTGGCCGGGGAAAAAAAAAACCCCGGGTGGGGCCCCCCAAAACCCGGGGTTTTTTTTGGGGGGGGGAAAACCCGGGGGGTTTTCCCCCGGGGGGGAAAAAAATTTTTTGGGGGCCCTCCCCCAAAAAAGGGGCCCCCAAAAAAACCCCCAAAAGGAAGGGTTTTTTTTCCTTAAAAAACCCCCCCCCAAAAAGGGGGTTTTCCCCAAAAGGGGGGAAAAAAAAACCCCCCCTTTTCCCCAACCCCCAAAAAAAACCCCAAAAAAAAATTTTTTTTTAAATTTTTAAAAAAAAAAAAATTTTGGGGGTTGGGGGTTTTTAAAAAAAATTTTTTTTTTGTTTTTTTTTTTTTGGGGGGTTTTTTGGGGCCCGGTTTTTCCGGGTTAAAAAATTTTTTTTTTTTTAAAAAAAAAAAACCCCCCAAAAAAAAAAAAAATTTTTTTTTTAAAAAATTTTTTAAATCAGCATGAAGAGGCCCAGGAGGTATATTATTATTATAATCAAGGGGGAAGCGCTAAACCCGGAGGATTATACAGCGCCTGGGGGGGATGTGGAAGGCATTCAGGCTTAATTTGGGGAACTGGAGCACAGATCCAATTCCCTAAATCAAGAGCCCCTCACCAACATCAAGGAACCTTCCTTGAGGGGCCAGGAGGTATAGATTAACACATCAACTGGCCTGGTAGACAACGCTCTCGCCTCACACATTGAGTGTCCGTGGTTCGATCCCCGGCAAAGGTGAAACATTGGACGTGTTTCCTTACACCTGCTGTCCCGTTCACCTAGCAAGTAAGTAGGTGCCTGGATGTTAGGTGACTGGTGTGGGTGGCATCCTGGGGGACAAGACTGAGGACCACTTTGGAAATAAGACAGACAGTTCTTGATGACGCAGTGACTTTCTTGTGTTATCCTTAGAAGGTGTATATCAAGACGTCAAGTATATCAGAGGAAACTAAGTTGGCACAGACCAGAGTATACACACACACCTGTTGTATCTCTATATCTAAATACACACACACACACATACACATACATACATATATATATATATATATATATATATATATATATATATATATATATATATATATATATATATATATATATATATATATATATATGCTATATATATATATGCTGCTATTGCTGTTCTTGCTGTTGCTGCTGCTGCTGCTGCTGCCGCCGCCGCTGCTGCTGCCGTTGCCGCTGCTGCTACTGCTACTCCTGCTGCTGCTGCTACTGTCATTCTGTTACTATCATCAAAGCAAGAATTACCATCATTACACGTACTTAAGGCAATATTAGGAAACACAATGCAACAATGACTGCAAAATCAAGGATGTACCCCAGAGTGAAAGTTTCCCAGAGACAATCCTCAGGAAGCTGACAACGAAGATAAAAAACGCAAATCACATTTAACAAGCAATTCCAAATAAACGCAACCATACCATCTTCAACGCTCACCTCTCATACTAAGATTCTGTAATCACAGTATTGAGAATCCGCTGATTTACACATTCCAGTCACCCAGCTGGTACTGATAAGTATGCTAGAGAAGTTTGTCAATTATATTATTGAGAGTCAACTATGTCACTCCTCACACTGGAGAGAGAAGACTCAGGTACAGTACGAAAGATTACTGATGTTATGCCAGCCATTACTGGTAGGCTGAGTAACAAGACTCCATCAGTGGCGACCATCTGGGTATGTGCTACGTTCTCTGTACCTACACCACACTATCTGTACCTACACCACACTATCTGTACCTACACCACACTATCTGTACCTACACCACACTATCTGTACCTACACCACACTATCTGTACCTACACCACACTATCTGTACCTACACCACACTATCTGTACCTACACCACACTATCTGTACCTACACCACACTATCTGTACCTACACCACACTATCTGTACCTACACCACACTATCTGTACCTACACCACACTATCTGTACCTACACCACACTATCTGTACCTACACCACACTATCTGTACCTACACCACACTATCTGTACCTACACCACACTATCTGTACCTACACCACACTATCTGTACCTACACCACACTATCTGTACCTACACCACATTATCAGGAACTGCTACATTACGCTATACAATATCATGGTTAGCGCCATTATATGGCATACATTACATTAGTTATGCGACATTAACTTTAAGTTATACGTTATAGTTAACTAGAGTAGTTAATGGGGTTTCAAAGCTATCTACTACATGAGGATCATTAAGAGCACACGTCACCTTGTTCACTACCAGACAAGAATACTTTGATACCTTAAATAGGGATTAAAATACACTTTCAGTGTATATACACTGATATACACATCTGTATATATATATATATATATATATATATATATATATATATATATATATATATATACACATATATATATAATATATACTATATATATATTATATACAAATGTATGTCTTGTATTTCGCTGTTTTTAATGCATAATATAGATAAGATATAAAATAATAAGATATAAAATATAAAATGCAACTGCTTGTAAATGTATTGAAAGATATCAAAATATAATTTATTATTATTATTATTATTATTATTATTATTATTATTATTATTATTATTATTATTATTAATATATACTGGCTATGAAATTTAGATTAATTTTAAGCCTTATAGTTACTGTCCAAGCCTCTCAGTGTATATATATATATATATATATATATATATATATATATATATATATATATATATATATATATATATACTGAGAGCAGCATTGTATACCTCGTGTATACACTGAGAACAAGACTACATATACACAAGCAATGGTGTATATCTCTGTATATTAGACGGGAGATGAGAGAGAGAGAGAGAGAGAGAGAGAGAGAGAGAGAGAGAGAGAGAGAGAGAGAGAGAGAGGAGAGGAGAGGGGGAGAGAGAGAGAGGGAGGGAGGGAGGGGGGAGTAAGACAGATTCTATATATAATGTTAACAGTTAATATATACCATAAGACTGGTAATATATGCCAGGAGGCTAATAATGAGTTTATACACGCTAGAGCATGTACTCACGCGATGTGTGTGTACTCACCTATATGTACTCATCTATATGTGGTTGCAGGGGTCGAGTCACAGCTCCTGTGTGTGTGTGTGTGTGTGTGTGTGTGTGTGTGTGTGTCCATGTGTGCACTCAGTAATTTAAATTGCTGGGGTTCGAAGGCTGGTTCTGGGTTCTACTTTTCAACTATAGTTACACATACTCTAGGTATCCAACCCGTCTGGGCTCACCGTACCTGTCCTACCTACTCCTAAAGCTGTGTCATTACTCTACCTCCACTACTGCCTCAGCCAGGAGGCTCCGCCTCGGAACAAACAACAGACTGACACAACAGTTTCCGGCTATCACCCTCAGTGTAAATTCTAACTTCAAATTCTAATAACTACCTTTGATCCTAGCCATGCCTACCCTCGTCTCTACGTGGTAATTATACTAGGGTGTTCGTCTATATAATCAATAGCGATGTCACCTCACTAACTACTCAATTAGAAAGTTATAGGGAAGGGAGAGGACTGTAACTATCATATTTAATCAGTTATTTTCACGCCATGGTGGCACCAGAAAGTGTCTTTCATCGTGGAAAATACTCATGTTGGGAACCATTGAGTTAATTTTTAGTTTAAAAGAGGCACCTAATAACATGTTCGTTTTCCCACTGTAATCTATCGTGTACATAATTACTATCACATTTGCTTTGTCTGTTTCTTAAGGTGAAGTCCAGGATCTTTACTTAATTAATGGTATAACTCAACAAATATTTGATGACAATTGTGTTGGAGAGGTGTGAGACTTCTGCAACACAAGTGTTAAGTTATACCAGGAACTGAACATCAAAATGGTATACAATAACGACAGGTTGGTAGGTAAGACACATAGGCAACAGTTAGGCAACTTTATTCTGAAACGTTTCGCCTACACAGTAGGCTTCTTCAGTCGAATACAGAAAGTAGGCAGGAACAGTAGAGATGTGAAGACGATGTAATCAGTCCATCACCCTTGAAGTCGTAGAATTTGAGGTTGTCAGTCCCTCAGCCTGGAGAAGTTCAGTTCCATAGTCAGGAACTAACTGAAGATCAAGCGACAGTGCGGAGACTTAAATACTGTTGGAAGGAGAGGTGCAGAGTAGTAGTAGTAGTGAATTAAGGAAAGATCCTGGACTTCACCTTACGAAACAAACAAAGCAAGTCTGACAGTAATTATGGACACGATAGATTATAAGTGGGAAACTGAACATGTTAGAAAACGGGGAACTTAGGTGCCTCTAAAGATACATGTGCAAGAGTTAGGTATCTGTTTTGGTTGATGGATTGATTACATCTTCATTTCACTGCTACATCTGCTGCCTCTGTATTTGACTGGAGAAGTCTACTGTGTAAACGAAACGTTTCAACAATAAATCACGCAAGTGTTGCACATGTGTCTTAATTATCAACCTGTCTGTATTTTATAACATTTTAAACATTATATCTTACGTTCTTGATGTTACGCTCACTCAAGTGTTTAACGTCTGACTCATTATTGTTAGTGAGTCTGAGTTTAAGAAGGACCTGCCTAGTATGGGTCAGTAAGCCTGTTGCAGTGTTCCTCTTTCTTAAGGTCTTATTTATTCCCAAGATGCCAGAAACCAGTAATATTGTGTGAACACACGCACACACACACACACACACACACACACACACACACACACACACACACACACACACACACACACACACACACACACGCCCACACACACACGCTCACACACACACACACACACACACACACACACACACACACACACACACACTAGTGTTACACTAAACAATCTTGCGTTAAGGCAGGTTTCCTGCGGGGAACAATGACACAAGTGTCTTAACAACAGTGATGAAAAATTGAGAAAGTGAGAGGTGGGGGAGGGGGTGGGACAATGGGAGGGGGAGGAGAGGGAAAGTAAGGGGAAGGGGGTACAAGACTTTTGCTTTCTGAGGGGAAAAATGGTACAAAGGGGCTGTATGGACATAGGAGTAAAGGGGGAGTATATACTGTAGATCTTGGACTTGTGAACATTAGAGTGGTATACCAGGTTAGGTATATCTGAGGTAGTATAGTATATATTACAGTAGTCTGCAAATTAATTGGGACGGGAGTAAATTTTGTGATTATCTCAAAATGTCTTAGTCTCTGGCTTAATTATTGTAGTTTGTGTTCTTTTCTTTTCAGAAGATGTGGTGTTACCCTGCAACTCTCGTCAGTGCTACAACAGCTGTTGTTCTGTAAGGGTATTCCTGAAGGCGTGCTCCATGAGTGAACGTGGTTTCCCCAAATTCTCCCCTTCAGTTCATGGATACTGCTGAAATTCATGATGGATGTTACAACTGTGAATGATGCAAGTATTATAGATCATAGAAAACATATTGGTTTGAGTATCAGACAGATCGCCGAAAATTTGAGCCTCGCAAAATCAACTGTTGGTGAGATTCTGAAGAGAGGTGACGACACTGGTGATGTGGAGCGCTGCGTCCAGGAAGATGTGGCAGAAAACACAAGACAACACCTCACCATGACAAGGTTGTCATGAGAAATAGTGTGAAGGATCCCAAGAAAACCAATAAAGATGTACAGAGATTTAGCTTCAGCTGCGTAAATGTTGATTCTTCAACTGTTGGATGAAGACTCCATGAAGTTGGCAGAACTGTCAGATAATAGGTAAAGAGATAGTTATTGACTGCTTCTATAAACAAAAAATTGCTGCGATGGTCACTCAGTCATAAGGAGACGAATGTAGAAAAGTTATATTTTCAGGTGAGGCGAATTTTGAAGTACATGGATCCAGATCAGCGGTAGTGAGACGGACCCAAGGTGAACAGTGCTATAACACTTATTAATGAACAGAGTGCTATAACAGTGTTATTAGTGAACAGAGTGCTATAACACTGTTATTAGTGAACAGAGTGCTATAACACTGTTATTAGTGAACAGAGTGCTATAACACTGTTATTAATGAACAATGAAGAGTCCTATAACACTGTTATTAATGAACAGAGTGCTATAACACTGTTATTAATGAACAATGAAGAGTCCTATAACACTGTTATTAATGAACAGAGTGCTATAACAGTGTTATTAGAGAACAGAGTGCTGTAACAGTGTTGTTAGTGAACAATGAACAGTGCTGTAACAGTGTTGTTAGTGAACAATGAACAGTGCTGTAACAGTGTTGTTAGTGAACAATGAACAGTGCTATAACAGTGTTGTTAGTGAACAATGAACAGTGCTGTAACAGTGTTGTTAGTGAACAATGAACAGTGCTATAACAGTGTTGTTAGTGAACAATGAACAGTGCTATAACAGTGTTGTTAGTGAACAATGAACAGTGCTATAACAGTGTTGTTAGTGAACAATGAACAGTGCTATAACAGTGTTGTTAGTGAACAATGAACAGTGCTATAACAGTGTTGTTAGTGAACAATGAACAGTGCTATAACAGTGTTGTTAGGTGAACAATGAACAGTGCTATAACAGTGTTGTTAGTGAACAATGAACAGTGCTATAACAGTGTTGTTAGTGAACAATGAACAGTGCTATAACAGTGTTGTTAGTGAACAATGAACAGTGCTATAACAGTGTTGTTAGTGAACAATGAACAGTGCTATAACAGTGTTGTTAGTGAACAATGAACAGTGCTATAACAGTTTGTTAGTGAACAATGAACAGTGCTATAACAGTGTTGTTAGTGAACAATGAACAGTGCTATAACAGTGTTGTTGTGAACAATGAACAGTGCTATAACAGTGTTATTAGTGAACAATGAACAGTGCTATAACAGTGTTGTTAGTGAACAATGAACAGTGCTATAACAGTGTTGTTAGTGAACAATGAACAGTGCTATAACAGTGTTGTTAGTGAACAATGAAC
>NC_091325.1:1296865-1301865 GCF_038502225.1 Cherax quadricarinatus
GAGGAATTGACAAGGTGGATAGGTACAAAATGCTTGAGCAACAAGGGGTCACAACAGGAAATTGAAAACTCAGATGAGTCACTGTTAGGAAGTATTTCTTCAGCACTAGTTGTCAAGAAGTGGAAATACCTAGAAAACGATGTAGTGGAGGCAGGATCTATATATGTACATATCTTTAGAGTGAGCTATGACAAGCTCTTAGAGCCTTGTCATGCTCTCAGATCTAAGTTACAACCTGATAATGGTCGATGATGGATAGAAACGTGGTCGTAATGTTGCTCTCCCGAGTACGGGGTTATGGTGAATGTTCGCCACAGTGTCGTCACTATATTCTTCTAGGTTAGAGGACTTACCTGGGTGGTGAGCATGGCCTCCAAATTGGCACGACGTATGAGTGTGGTGAGAATATTAAGCTGAACTTCTCCATAAGGGCCGAACATCATGTTGGACTTCTCTGCCCGGCCGGGCTGTATCTCAGACTCACGGCTGGTCTCCGCCCGTCCACTGCGTGCCCCACAGAGCACATTCTCCTGCAGTCGTCCTCCTGGGAACGACCGGCCTGCTAGGTCGTTTTCCAATGGATCTACTGTATCTACCACCTTCGCTAGGGCTTTGGCTGCCAAGTCAGGCTTCCTCATCCACTAGGAGGAAGTCATCGTTATCCTCCGTGGCTGAGATCAAGTAAGGTGTCACCGTCATCTATAGTGTTCGGCCGGTCAAGAATATATCATTCGATTTCTGGACATCGTTGGCGGAATTGTCATCGAGGTCGATAAACAAATCGTGTTCGAAGTGCCATCAAGGTCCCGAGTTATGGCGTCTGTACCAGAAGGGTCACGGGGTTGACGGAGACATACGCTGCTGTGTTCTCCGTAACTGGTCGCCAGGGAGACTCACCAATCCCTGTCAACACTTCGTCTTCATTTAAAAGCTGCCCCATCGTCATGGCCGCAGACAGAGGAGCGATTAATGTGTTCTTGCCCATTGTAACTGCTGTCTGTTGATCCTCGTGGACCCGTCGGTGGATCAAAATGACTGTATGAATCAGCAGATGACTGGCTCCGACTATGATCAGTACTAGTACTACTACTAGCTCTAGTATCAGTTGCAGGGCACGGTAGCTTGTATCAGGTGCCCGCTGCCGAGTCACCTGGCCTAAGCCTACCTGAGAGTACTATAGCTGCTAACTGGAGGCGCCACTGAGGCTGTAAACCCCTTGAAGGTTTTTAGGGAACAAAACCGCCAGTTGTTGATTGCTGTGCACTGTACTCGCTGGAAGACGGTGACCGCGGTACACTGCTGTCACTGGATGGTGTTGGTGGTAGAGTGTCAAGCTAGATGTTGGTGCAGAGATCTTAGTGCTAGCTGGAGGAGGATTGTAGCTGGGGCCTGGGCAGGAGGAGACCCATAATTGGAGGACGGAGCAGGAGGGGCCCTGTAACTTGAAGACGAAGCAGGAGGGGCCCGTAACTGGAGGACGAAGCAGGAGGGGCCCTGTAATTGGCAGACGGAGAAGGTGGGGCCCATAACTTGGAGATGGAGAAGGTGGGGCACTATTTCCCGAGGATGGAGTCTTCTGGGACACCTTAATGTATCCGCCGTGGTTACCGTGGCCACCTCCACCTCCATGGCTGCCGTGGCCACCACCACCGCCGTAGCTTGAGGCTGGATGGTGGTTGTAGCTGGACTGACCACCATCTTTGCCCTTAGTGAAAAGGTTGGCAGCTTTGTTGATTAAATTACCCTTGAGCCCGAGCACTTGATTCTTCAGGTTGCGGATACCGTCCAGGATCGGCACCTTCAGGTTTCTGAGGCTGGTGAACGCTTGCGTTTTAGCTTCTGCAACCTCCAAGGGTTGCCCTCTTCATTACCTCCACCTCCATAGCTCCCTCCACCTCCATAGCCTCCACTTCCGTATCCTCCACCTCCGTAGCTTCCTCCACCACCCCGTAGCCACCTCCACCGCCACTTCTTTGGCGATTAAAAGTGGGCCACCTGAAGATGTTGAAGTTGACACTCACCACAGCGCCCGCCAAACTCATAGCAATATAACTGTAAGTAAACGCATGGCTGCTACTTTTCAACAAGTGTGTCATTAACAACTACCTGTTCGCAGATGTTCTCGCACCTGTCACACCACCGACACTGTGTCCACTTTGCCAGTTCTGTCTTCTAATCAGAACCTTTCTTAAAATCAACTTTATTACTCCAGAGAGCATGTATATGTGTGTGTGTTGTGTGTTTATGTGTGAGTCTGCTGTGGTTCCGGCTAGCACGCGCGAAGCGCACTTCGCCACAGATGGAGAGTAGTTGCGCACACTTCCAGGATAGATAGTGGAATGAAGCATCAGAGCTGCCACAGTAATGGCTGGAACACTCAAAACACTGCCACTCTCACCTACACAGCCCCTCCAGACTTTCTCTTACCTACGTTCATCCTCATGCAAGCACAAGCTTCTCATTATCTACCCTCCCCACACATCAGCCAAGATATCTTAGTAGCGCCATTTATCACCCTGATGAAGCCATCATATCTCCGGCCGAGAAAAAATAAAAAAAATACAAATGGTCTCCCTAATAGATTCTTTTTCGTTAGCTTTTGTCTGTTCTTAGAGTCATTCTGCTATAGTGACTCTACTTATTTTGACCTCACTGTTCTTAGTCATTCTGCTATAGTGACTCTACTTATTTTGACCTCACTGTTCTTAGAGTCATTCTGCTATAGTGACTCTACTTATTTTGACCTCACTGTTCTTAGTCGTTCTGCTGTAGTGACTCTACTTATTTTGACCTCACTGTTCTTAGTCGTTCTGCTGTAGTGACTCTACTTTGTTCTGTCTCAACTCACTCGAAGTTCTTATACTTTTATTCCAACGTTCTTAATCTTCTTTCTGTCTCTCTGGAAGCTCTTCTTCATCTGGTCATCCTTCTTCTCTTCATCCTCCTCCTCTTCTATCTACGTCTCTGATTTGTAGATGAATGGTTCAGAGAACCGACATGTTGATAAATTAGACACATGTGCAACTCTTGGGTATCTTTATTGAGGAAACGTTTCGCCACACAGTGGTTTCATCAGTCCATACAAAGGAGAATCTTGAAGAACAGGAGGAGAATGAGGTAATCAGTCCCTCAACCTTGAGTCGATGTGGTCAGTCCATCAATCTTGAATAGATTGATGGACTGACCACATCGACTCAAGGTTGAGGGACTGATTACCTCATTCTCCTCCTGTTCTTCAAGATTCTCCTTTGTATGGACTGATGAAGCCACTGTGTGGCGAAACGTTTCCTCAATAAAGATACCCAAGAGTTGCACATGTGTCTAATTTATCAACGTCTCTGATATACTCCACTGTTTCTTCCACACACTGGACCATCATCAGTGTGTTACAGTTGTGGGTCTTGCCACTACAACAGACTCCACACACACTGTGTTTCCACTCGCCAGGAGCTAGAGCCCACGGCCAGTCAGCTCAAGACGCTACCAACTGAGCCACCAGCACTTTCTTGTCAAGAAGACACTGATGTACTTAAGTGTCTTTTGCCAGACACTATCTCTTGGCCCTCCATCTTTACAAGCATAGTGGACATCACACCCGCCTCTTCACAGATCGCTACTAGGTCCTCTCTCTCTCTCTCTCTCTCCCTCTCTCTCTCTCTGCTCCCTGAGCTTTGTCATACCTCGTCTTAAAGCTATGTATGGTTCCCGCCTCCACTACATCACTTCCTGACGACTCTGTGACTGAAGAAATACTTCCTAACATCCCCTTGACTTGTCTGAGTCTTCAGCTTCCAATTGTGACCCCTTGTTTCTGTGTCCCCTCTCTGGAACATCCTGTCTCTGTCCACCTTATCTATTCCACGCAGTATTTTGTATGTCGTTATCACGTCTCCCCTCACCCTTCTGTCCTCCAGTGTCGTCAGGCCGATTTCCCTCAACCTTTCTTCGTAGGACATTTCCCTGAGCTCTGGAACTAGCCTTGTTGCAAACCTTTGTACTTACTCTAATTTCTTGACGTGCTTGACCAGGTGTGGGTTCCAAACAGGTGCTGCATACTCCAGTATGGGCCTGACGTACACGATGTACAGTGTCTTGAACGAGTCCTTACTAAGGTATCGGAACGCTATTCTCAGGTTTGCCAGGCGCCCATACGCTGCAGCAGTTATCTGGTTGATGTGTGCTTCCGGAGACATGCTCGATGTTATGATCACCCCAAGATCTTTCTCCTTGAATGAGGTTTGCAGTCTTTGTCCACCTAGCCTATACTCTGTCTGCGGTCTTCTTTGCCCTTCCCCGATCTTCATGAGTTTGCATTTTCGCTGTGTGTGTGTGTGTGTGTGTGTGTGTGTGTGTGTGTGTGTGTGTGTGTGTGTGTGTGTATACTCACCTAGTTGTACTCACCTAGTTGAGGTTGCGGGGGTCGAGTCCGAGCTCCTGGCCCCGCCTCTTCACTGATCGCTACTAGGTCACTCTCCCTGAGCCGTGAGCTTTATCATACCTCTGCTTAAAGCTATGTATGGATCCTGCCTCCACTACATCGCTTCCCAAACTATTCCACTTACTGACTACTCTGTGGCTGAAGAAATACTTCCTAACATCCCTGTGATTCATCTGTGTCTTCAGCTTCCAACTGTGTCCCCTTGTTACTGTGTCCAATCTCTGGAACATCCTGTCTTTGTCCACCTTGTCAATTCCTCTCAGTATTTTGTATGTCGTTATCATGTCCCCCCTATCTCTCCTGTCCTCCAGTGTCGTCAGGTTGATTTCCCTTAACCTCTCCTCGTAGGACATACCTCTTAGCTCTGGGACTAGTCTTGTTGCAAACCTTTGCACTTTCTCTAGTTTCTTTACGTGCTTGGCTAGGTGTGGGTTCCAAACTGGTGCCGCATACTCCAATATGGGCCTAACGTATACGGTGTACAGGGTCCTGAACGATTCCTTATTAAGATGTCGGAATGCTGTTCTGAGGTTTGCTAGGCGCCCATATGCTGCAGCAGTTA
>NC_091325.1:1309365-1336865 GCF_038502225.1 Cherax quadricarinatus
CCTGCTTACCTACAGGAAGCAACTATAAAGAAGGTTTTAAGTACAATTGCTACAAGAGTACTACTAAGCCAACACAAGACGAACAAGTAAGTAAGTTTACTTAGGTACAGGTGAACATAAGTGCAATTATCACACATAGTAACATATGTGTAAATTATCCAGCAGGATAGCCCCCCAAGAAAGGCAGTCAACGTGACTTACCTCCATTGTGAAAATAAGTTGGGTGTTAAAGGAATTGCCTATACTTCCCCTCTCCCCCAGGATTGAGCCTGGTCCTTCACTTGTGAGCTAAAAGTTCCGCTACTTTTATGTTTCTATGTGAGTAGCGTGCTTGCTAGGCTACCAGTAGACGGAGGATCGAGCCTCCACCACACTGAGCTGAATAAACCACACGGGTTCAGCACTGTACCATAAGATACCACTAATAGTGTATCTTGTTATGGTAACTGAAAACCATCAGCTCGGTACAAACCTATTGTGTATTCACCTAATTGTGGTTGCAGGGGTTGATTCATAGCTCCTGGCCCCGCCTCTTCACTGGTCGCCAACAGGTTCACTCTCTCCCTGCTCCATGAGCTTTATCATACCTCTTCTTAAAGCTATGTATGGATCCTGCCTCCACTAACAATTCCAAGGCTGAAGAAATACTTCCTAACATCCCTATGACTCATCTGAGTTTTTAATTTCGGGGTGTGACCCCTTGTTGCTATGTCCCATCTCTGAAACATTCTGGTCCTGCGTGTGTGCGTGATACCATGACTTCTATATTTGAAATCCCCTCAAGGAAGGTTCCTTGATGTTGGTGAGGGGCTCTTGATTTAGGGAATTGGATCTGTGTTCCAGTTCCCCGAATTAAGCCTGAATGCCTTCCACATCCCCCCCCCAGGCGCTGTATAATCCTCCGGGTTTAGCGCTTCCCCCTTGATTATAATAATAATAATATATTTGTATGTGTGTATGGTGGGAGTGGGGGTCGGGGTGGTCCACTAGGACTACTGACTTGCACCACCTCCTGCAGGAGTGGCGTAGGAGGCGTCGTGAGGGAAAGTGCGAGGAACACGGGACGCTGTTGGCTGCTCATGTCTTCCCCGGGTGGCCGCAGGATGGGCGTCGTCGTGCCTATCACGCCGCCCTCACCGCCGCCCTCACCCACCACCTCCACCCACACCCAAGCACGGTGAGTATAAGGCTCCACCCACTACCCACACAACCAAAAATTCCCCGATTTGATTCCCAGAGTCCGTAAAACAAAGCAATATTCTCAACACCAATCAACATACCCATGTATTGTACATTTGTCTTATACATCAACTTGTGGGCATTATCAATCATTAATATAATGCCATGTATGCTGCAGACGATACCCAGATTAATGCCCAGGTAATTAAAAAGCCCAGGGAAGCCCATGCAAGCCGGTTAGTAACATTGTGGTCCCATGGCACTGTGCTGCAGGATGCCACCCATACCAATCAGCTGACGGGGTACCTGTTTTACTGCTAGGTGACTAGGGGTGACAGGTGTAAGGAAATATGCCCAGCGGTTTCACTCGCCCCAGGATCGATCGCGGGCCCTTCCGTTGTGAGCCTAAGGTCTGTACCTCTTAGAGATGTTGTGTTATGTTTATTTCAGGTTCACTGTGTCTCTCTCTTTCTCTTGATTCTCCTTAGAGAGAAGTGAAGCCCCAGCTGTGGAGTGGCCAGCTGTCTGCACAGGCCAGGGAGGACCTGTACCATCTGGGAGTCAAGTTAAACCTTAATGAGGAGGTTAAGCAGCTGGTGTGGTGGGTGGTGGGCAGTCGCCTGACTTCCCTAGACGCCATCTGGGCCCACCGCCAGCTGCTGCAGGTACAGAATGCCCTGGCAGCTGGTGTATACCATCAGGAGGATCTGCACCACCTGCTACACTCACTCACACTCTATGTGTTCTCCAGCCTGCAGCGACTCAGGCACCTGCATGACACCTACCCACCTGGTCACCTGTGGCAGCCTCAGCTCACCTACACACTCAGGTAGGTGACACCCCACGTGTGTGTTTGTGTGTATGTTATTACCATCGTGTAACAACAGAACAATGCTTAAAGAAGCAAAAAAAGATTTTTTTCAGTAATTTGAAGGATCTTTACGAGGCTGCCACATTGTTTCTGTCTTCTACTTTCAACTTTTCGACTCATAACTCGAGAACGCCTCATCCAATCGCCTTCAAATCTTCAACACTTGTGTACGGTAACAAGGGCAAAAATCTTGGAACACTTAGCATGTTCACGTGCCTTATGTGCAAAGTTATTGAATAAATTACCAGCATCCTGGAATGGCTGGGATAACTTTCGAAAGCCTCAGTAGCGGAGCTTCCAACGTTCAAAATAAATTGCCCCAAAAATCGACGAGGATGGAAAGTGAAAGTCAAGTGTGTTGGTGCAGATCTGACCATTTGATGTGCAGAATTGTGTCAAATTTTGATTCCCGTTTAATCAGCACAATAAAAGTTTGTTTACTGACTTGTGAATCTTACAGCCACGACAGTCAGTACCCAGTTAGTGGACAGTCAGTACCCAGTTAGTGGACAGTCAGTACCCAGTTAGTGGACAATCAGTACCCAGTTAGTGGACAGCCAGTACCCAGTTAGTGGACAGTCAGTACCCAGGTAGTGGACAGTCAGTACCCAGTTAGTGGACAGTCAGTACCCAGTTAGTGGACAGTCAGTACCCAGTTAGTGGACAGTCAGTACCCAGTTAGTGGACAGTCAGTACCCAGTTAGTGGACAGTCAGTACCCAGTTAGTGGACAGTCAGTACCCAGTTAGTGGACAGTCAGTACCCAGTTAGTGGACAGTCAGTACCCAGTTAGTGGACAGTCAGTGCCCAGTTAGTGGACAGTCAGTACCCAGTCAGTGGACAATCAGTACCCAGTCAGTGGACAGTCAGTACCCAGTCAGTGGACAGTCAGTACCCAGTTAGTGGACAGCCAGTAGCCAGTTAGTGGACAGTCAGTACCCAATTAGTGGACGGTCAGTACCCAGTTAGTGGACAGTGAGTACCCAGTTAGTGGACAGTGAGTACCCAGTTAGTGGACAGTGAGTACCCAGTCAGTGGACAGTGAGTACCCAGTTAGTGGACAGTGAGTACCCAGTTAGTAGACAGTCAGTACCCAGATAGTGGACAGTCAGTACCCAGATAGTGGACAGTGAGTACCCAGTTAGTGGACAGTGAGTACCCAGTTAGTGGACAGTGAGTACCCAGTTAGTGGACAGTGAGTACCCAGTTAGTGGACAGTGAGTACCCAGTTAGTGGACAGTGGGTACCCAGTTAGTGGACAGTGAGTACCCAGTTAGTGGACAGTCAGTACCCAGTTAGTGGACAGTGAGTACCCAGTTAGTAGACAGTCAGTACCCAGTTAGTAGACAGTCAGTACCCAGATAGTGGACAGTCAGAACCCAGTTAGTGGACAGTGAGTACCCAGTTAGTGGACAGTGAGTACCCAGTTAGTGGACAGTCAGTACCCAGTTAGTGGACAGTGAGTACCCAGTTAGTGGACAGTGAGTACCCAGTTAGTAGACAGTCAGTACCCAGATAGTGGACAGTCAGTACCCAGTCACTGGACAGTCAGTGCCCAGATAGTGGACAGTCAGTACCCAGTCACTGGACAGTCAGTACCCAGTCACTGGACAGTCAGTGCCCAGATAGTGGACAGTCAGTACCCAGTCACTGGACAGTCAGTACCCAGTCACTGGACAGTCAGTGCCCACATAGTGGACAGTCAGTACCCAGTCACTGGACAGTCAGTACCCAGTCACTGGACAGTCAGTGCCCACATAGTGGACAGTCAGTACCCAGTCACTGGACAGTCAGTACCCAGTTAGTGGACAGTCAGTACCCAGATAGTGGACAGTCAGTACCCAGTCACTGGACAGTCAGTACCCAGATAGTGGACAGTCAGTACCCAGTCACTGGACAGTCAGTACCCAGTTAGTGGACAGTCAGTACCCAGTCACTGGACAGTCAGTACCCAGTCACTGGACAGTCAGTACCCAGTCACTGGACAGTCAGTGCCCAGTTAGTGGACAGTCAGTACCCAGTTAGTGGACAGTCAGTACTCAGATAGTGGACAGTCAGTACCCAGTCACTGGACAGTCAGTACCCAGTCACTGGACAGTCAGTACCCAGTTAGTGGACAGTCAGTACCCAGTCACTGGACAGTCAGTACCCAGATAGTGGACAGTCAGTACCCAGTCATTGGACAGTCAGTACCCAGTTAGTGGACAGTCAGTACCCAGTTAGTGGACAGTCAGTACTCAGATAGTGGACAGTCAGTACCCAGTCACTGGACAGTCAGTACCCAGTCACTGGACAGTCAGTACCCAGTCACTGGACAGTCAGTACCCAGTCACTGGACAGTCAGTACCCAGTCACTGGACAGTCAGTACCCAGTCACTGGACAGTCAGTACCCAGTCACTGGACAGTCAGTACCCAGTCACTGGACAGTCAGTACCCAGTCACTGGACAGTCAGTACCCAGTCACTGGACAGTCAGTACCCAGTCACTGGACAGTCAGTACCCAGTCACTGGACAGTCAGTACCCAGTCACTGGACAGTCAGTACCCAGTCACTGGACAGTCAGTACCCAGTCACTGGACAGTCAGTGCCCAGCAGTTTAACTTGTGGGCAGGAAAACTTAACAGTATAATAAGTATTTCCTTAAGACACTCCATTAAAAAACCACAAAATTGATTATTTTCCTTGAAGGATTATAAAGAATTTTAAAAAATAACTAAAATGTAAACAGAAAGTTGAAATATATTTAAAACGGGAGTTATAACTGTTACATCACACTTGTAAGTTTAGAAAGCCTGTTCCAGTCGTCTAGACAGTCTCATCAAGGAACTACCTTGAACGTTCACCTTGTTACAGGTCACTATGGAGGTTGGAGCAGCACCCGGAGACCAGACGTCTCCTGGACCAGACAGGTCAACCTAACCTGCAGGATGACATCCGTGGTGCCCTGGTCACCCACGCCAGCCACTGGTACCTTCATCCAAGTGTTTTAGATTTGCTAACATCAACGTGTAAACTTGTTGTGATAAATACAATGTGATTAGCAATTACACACACACACACACACACACACACACACACACACACACACACACACACACACACACACACACACACACACACACACACACACACACACACACACACACACACACACAGGAGCTGTAACTCGACCCCAGCAACCACATATAGGTCAGTACACATGTTTATTCTATATTTTACTTATTATATTTAATTAAAAAAGTTGTAAGTAATGATAATTACAGGTGGGGAGAAACTGTGGATAAATGGCAACACCAAGAACAACACAAAAAACACAAGGAACACAAACTGGAACAAGAGGAGCAGCAAGATGGGTGGATGGAGGGGCGTGTGGGCGGCCTCATACACACCGCCCACTCCATTATACTCCACCATGCTCACTGCTATGATAACATCTTCCACAAGTAAATATGACTCCACGCAACATAACTTCTGACTTATTGCAATATAATATTAATTAATTTATATTAAATATGTTAAGTAAACAAGGAAATTCAACCTGTTAAATTATTTTAGGAACTTTGTTAGACACGGTATATACGTGAGTATACTGACAGGTATATTTCTCTCACAGTATATATCTTCAGAGATGAATTTAATCTCTGCTGTAGGAATTAAAAATTTTTGATTGTTGGTGAGAGGTGATGTGTAGGCCTAGATCACCATCACCAGCCTACCATCACCAGCCTACCATCACCAGCCTACCATCACCAGACTACCATCACCAGGCTACCATCACCAGACTACCATCACCAGCCTACCATCACCAGCCTACCATCACCAGCCTTCCATCACCAGCCTTCCATCACCAGCCTACCATCACCAGCCTACCATCACCAGACTACTATCACCAGACTACCATCACCAGCCTTCCATCACCAGCCTACCATCACCAGACTACCATCACCAGACTACCATCACCAGCCTACCATCACCAGCCTACCATCACCAGACTACCATCACCAGACCACCATCACCAGCCTACCATCACCAGCCTACCATCACCAGACTACCATCACCAGCCTACCATCACCAGACTACCATCACCAGCCTACCATCACCAGCCTACCATCACCAGCCTACCACCACAAGCCTACCATCACCAGCCTACCATCACCAGTCTACCATCACCAGCCTACCACCACAAGCCTACTATCACCAGCCTACCATCACCAGACTACCATCACCAGCCTACCATCACCAGCCTACCATCACCAGCCTACCACTACAAGCCTACCATCACCAGCCTACCATCACCAGCCTACCATCACCAGCCTACCACCACAAGCCTACCATCACCAGCCTACCATCACCAGACTACCATCACCAGCCTACCATCACCAGCCTACCATCACCAGCCTACCATCGCCAGCCTACCATCACCAGCCTACCACCACAAGCCTACCATCACCAGCCTACCATCACCAGCCTACCATCACCAGCCTACCACCACAAGCCTACCATCACCAGCCTACCATCACCAGTCTACCATCACCAGCCTACCATCACCAGCCTACCATCACCAGCCTACCACCACTACTACTATCACCATCACCAGCTTACCATCACCAGCCTACCATCACCAGACTACCATCACCAGCCTACCACCACCAGCCTACCATCACCAGCCTACCACCACCACCCTACCATGACCACCCTACCATGACCACCCTACCATCACCACCCTACCATCACCACCCTACCATCACCAGCCTACCACCACTACTACTATCACCATCACCAGCCTACCATGACTACCCTACCATCACCACTCTACCATCACGAGCCTACCATCACCACTACTAACACCATCACCAGCCTACCACCACTACTACTATCACCATCACCAGCCTACCATCACCAGCCTACCATGACCACCCTACCGTGGCCCGGTGGCCTGGTGGCTAAAGCTCCCGCTTCACACACGGAGGGCCCGGGTTCGATTCCCGGCGGGTGGAAACACTTCGACACGTTTCCTTACACCTATTGTCCTGTTCACCTAGCAGCAAATAGGTACCTGGGTGTTAGTCGACTGGTGTGGGTCGCATCCTGGGGGACAAGATTAAGGACCCCAATGGAAATAAGTTAGACAGTCCTCGATGACGCACTGACTTTCTTGGGTTATCCTGGGTGGCTAACCCTCCGGGGTTAAAAATCCGAACGAAATCTTATCTTATCTTATCTTACCATCACCACTCTACCCTCACCAGACAACCATCACCAGCCTACCATCACCACTACTAACACCATCACCAGCCTACCACCACTACTACTATCACCATCACCAGCCTACCATCACCAGCCTACCATGACCACCCTACCATCACCACTCTACCCTCACCAGACAACCATCACCAGCCTACCATCACCACTACCACTATTGCCACCTTACCACCAACCCGCACTCACAGTTTCCAACTCTAGCACCAGCATTACCATCCCTACCATTAACACCAATACATCTACCACCAAAACCACTTCCAACACTAATCTACGCTTAATAATTAACATTAATACCACTACCCACACCACTAACAACATTACCCACACCACTAACAACATTACCCACACCACTAACATTACCCACACCACTACAATAGAGTTCTCTCCTCCACAGAGAAGTACTGATGACTTACACCAACATTAGTTACCGGGAGTTTTGTAAACATGTTGGCAAGGTGTTAAGGCCTCTCCTCAAACCATCTTACCCTACCCCCACGCCCACGCCCACGCCCACGCCCACGCCTACACCATCACCCATGCCCACACCCAAAGGTATTAAAATTATGCGTTGAAAAATAAACACACTGGATGTAACTTTAAAAATAACATTATTTCGGTTGCTACTGCTACTATTACTACTACTACTACTGCTATTACTACTACTACTACTGCTATTACTACTACTACTGCTATTACTACTACTAATTACTAATACTAATACCGTTACCCCTACCATTCAATTCAATTCAATTCAATTCAAGTTTATTCTCTATAAGGGTTACAATGTGGGGTTTACAGGTTTTGGGTATTGTGTGGTTTACATGTTATAAAATACTAATTACAGAGGGGGCCACTAGGACACCTAGCATGGCTAGGCATTTCGAGCAGACTTAGATTAATTCTTAACATTAAATCCTTACAGATTATGGTATTAAGGCTAAGTGACTACATCATAATTTGTGAGTTTAGCAATGTGAATGCTTTTGTTTTGGCACAATACAAAGTGTCTATATTGGAGTATCATAGGCAAACTTATGACTAGTTAGGATTTATTATTTTATTATTATTTACTGCCGCATCAGTCAGTAATATTAATATCAAAGTTATTATCATTATCTTTACTTACAAATAATGCTACACACTGAGAAATACTTCTATATCACAGATGAGGATGAGAAGGTTGTGGGAGTCTTGCAAGATTTCTCTGTGGGATCGTCTCTTTGGTCAGTGTACAGCAACCTGGCCACGATTCACAGGTGAGTAGGGTTCATACTGCTCAAGCCGTCACAGCCCTTAAATTCTATAACAACACAGGTGAGTAGGGTTCATACTGATCAAGCCGTCACTACCGTTAAGCTCGACAACACAGGCAAGTAGGATTCATACCTCTCAAGTTATTACAGCCCTTAAATTCCACAACACAAGTGAGCAGGGTCCACACAGCTCAAGCCGTCACAGCCCTCAAATTCCATAACAACACAGGTGAGTAGGGTTCTTACTGCTCAAGCCGTCACAACCCTTAATTAAGCTCGACAACACAGGTGAGTAGGGTCCACACAGCTCAAGCCGTCACCATTAACAAGGTAACACAAATGTTTAATTACACATTATTACATGCAATACTTAATATACGGGAAAAAAAGAACTAACGTAAACTCGATAACGAACATTTGCATGATCGTTACCTCACGTGAAATAAATATACTGCATGTATACATCAGATGCATACATAGAGTATATCACTAGGATATACATAGAATACATCAAGGCAGTAGAATACTGGAGGCAGTAGATGTCGTGTTCTGGTAAGACAGTGATCGAATGAATGACAGTGGAAGTGTTTTCCTTGTCGGGTCACCCTACCTCGGTGGGAGACGACCTGAGTGTAATAATAATAATAATAATAATAATAATAATAATAATAATAATAATAATGATGTTTGTCGGAGGTTCGTCAAGATAGCTGGAGCAACGGGAGACGAAGCCACAGCTGGTGAGAAGGGAGAGTTGGAGGGGTTCCCCAACTGGTTCATAGGCGCAGTAGCCAACTGGTTGACTCATCTCCACACCCAGACGCTGAGAAATCTTCAGTGTGCTCTCACAAAGGATGCTGACCTTGCTGTTGTGATTCCTGAAGCCACATCGGTCGCTTCCGAATCCTCTTTGTCAGTTTCAGACCCTTCTTTGGAACCTCCTAATTCTTCAGCTGTCTGTGAATCCCATTCGCTTATCTATAAATCATCTTCCACTGTTCCTGTATCAACTTCCACTGTTCCTACATCATCTTCCACTGTTTCTGCATCATCTTCCACTGTTCCTGCATCATCTTCCACTGTTCCTGCATCATCTTCCACTGTTCCTGTATCATCTTCCACTGTTCCTGTATCCTCTTCCACTGTTCCTGTATCATCTTCCACTGTTCCTGTATCATCTTCCACTGTTCCTGCATCATCTTCCACTGTTCCTGCATCATCTTCCACTGTTCCTGCATCATCTTCCACTGTTCCTGTATCATCTTCCACTGTTCCTGTATCATCTTCCACTGTTCCTGTATCATCTTCCACTGTTCCTGCATCATCTTCCACTGTTCCTGCATCATCTTCCACTGTTCCTGCATCATCTTCCACTGTTCCTGTATCATCTTCCACTGTTCCTGCATCATCTTCCACTGTTCCTGCATCATCTTCCACTGTTCCTGGATCTGCCTCCACTTCCTCCCTCCAGGAACTACTCAGAGTGTTCACTAAGGTAATTATGGGTTAATATCCTTTGTTTACATGTGAATATAACCTTTTATTATTATGTCATTATCTTATTCGTGTTTCTCAGATAAAAGCAATTTAAGAGAACTCTGTGTTGTGTGTGTTGCAGCTGTGTTGTGTATGTTGCAGCTATGTTGTGTGTGTTGCAGCTATGTTGTGTGTGTTGCAGGTGGAGTGTTGGTGGGAGGCGCTAGCGTGGCCACAGGAGGAAACAAAGGGAGCATTGTTGGTGCTGGTGTTGGAGAACTTGTCTTCCATGGCAGTGGAGTGTTGCAGAGGACTTACAAGTCTACTCCACTCCAACACTGCCATGACCACCCACTCAACACCGCCCACAACACGACCCACGCCCACGTCCACTTCTGAGACTGATGTTCACTCGCCTCTTTTCAACCTAAAAGTAACTATCGGAAATATCTGATATCGGTTACTTGAAATATATTTCCTTTCATGTGCGTCCCCCGTAGCTTGGTTGGTAGTGCACTCAGCTCACACACTGAGGTCCGTGGTTCGATCCCCGGTACGGGTAGAAACATTGGGGAGTGTTTCCTTAAGACACGTGCTGTCTCTATTCACCTAGCAGTAAGTAGGTACCTGAGTGCTAGTCGACTGGTGTGGGTGGCATCCTGGGGACAAAATTAACCTAAGTTTCGGAAAATGCTCTGCATAACCAGGAACTTTCTATAGAATATGTCACTGATGTCAGCTATGGTCTGTATAAGTTGTATCATGTACTGGTTGATATAAAGATTATTATTATTATTATTAATCATAATGTTCTCTCTTCCTACAGTTGGTAAGGGTGGTGGCGAGTATAAGTGAAGCACAGCGTCAGGTACTGGGTCTGGCTGGCATCCTGGGGGTGGAAGAGACGGTGCAGCAGCTGCTGCAGGGTAAGAGAATCACTGCTGCAGAACAAGTGAAGGTCACCGTGATGACTCTCACTGCCAGTGTCAGCAGCAACATTGATACACTGCTCGACGGCACCATAGAGTCAGCTGTTGATAAGGTGAGACAAAGTTTTTATCAACACTGGTCGAATTTTTGATAAAACATGTAGTGAGTAGAACTATAAACTTGTCTTACTTATCGTTGTTGGACATGGAGCTTGGACATGGGACATTTCTTAAACAAGACACGTGTTGATTAACACGTTTCTTGCATTTGGTTAAGAATGGATCAACAATATCTCTCCTGCCTTGAACACAGCAGTCAAGAAAGAACAAAGAGGAACAATACCGTGACTGGAACAACCACAAATAGCCCGTACATAGCAGAGAGAAGCTTACCACGACATATCGGCTTAACTTGGACCATTTACAGGTGGTCCAAGTCGGACCGAAACGTCGTCGGAAGCTTCTCTCTCCTATGTACGGGTTATTTGTGTATAGAACCGTCAACGTCGAGCAATATTCTAGACGTGAGAGAACAGATGATTTGAGAAGTATCACCAGTGACGTTACTTCTCTTGTTTTGAAAGTTCCCATCGTCCAGTTCGTCGTTGCTCTGACCTCCGTGATTAAATAACAAAAAGGCACAATACCGTGACTGGAACGATACACAAATAACCCGCACATAAAAGAGAGAAGCTTACGACGACGTTTCGGTCCGACTTGGTTAGTTTAGTTTAATATGTTTATTATGCATCCCATACCCATCCTGTGGGCGGTAGTCAAAAGATTACAGAGGTACATAATTGGTCCAGGGACTGGACTCCAAAAGTTTTGATAGCTGAGCAAGTTACAGAGGTAATGAACTCACAATTTACAAATGTAATGAGCTCACAATTTACAAAGGTAATGAACTCCAGGTAGGTCTAGTCACAATCATGACAAGTTACAAAGGTATTTACAGATTACAGAGGTACGTAATGGGTCCAGGGACTGGGCCCCCAAAGTTTTGATAGCTGAACTAGGTACAAAGGTAATGAGCTCTGATATTTGCTTGTAATGTTCCCCTGTCTTCTACCAAGGCGACTTTCATGTTGATTTTGATGACAGGAATAACTGGAAGATAGGAAGTACTGGAGAATGTTTTTATCATGTTACCAACGGTATAAAATACCAAGAAGTAGAAGACTAAGATACATGGGCAACACGAACAATCTTTATTAAATAAATGTTTCGCCTGTGTTGCAGTCTTCATCAGTTGATTACACAGACATCAACACTGGTGGAAGACGAAGTAGAGGAGGTGGAGAGGTAGTTGATGTTATGAATATTAAAACAGTAGAGGCACCAGGATCCTGCCTTGACCAACTCAACTTTGCTAAGGCTAGATTTACCTTTATTTACTACATCTGTGTTCTTTTTGAAAAAAAAAATAATATTAATTTTCCTATTTTTCCTGTTATATCTACGAACCTTATTTTCTGGTGGATAATACCATGATCACATTTGTTAATATAGGTGAGGGAGAGGCTGAGAGAGGGTGTGGAGAGGGCGTGTGAAGAAGGGAGAGAAGGCTACCTGCTGGACCACATGTTGACACCAACACTCACACTTATCTATCACCATCTTCCTTCCCCTCTCCAGCAGCTTCTCCTGCAGCGCCTGTGGGAGGCTGTCTTAGCAGCCTTCATGCTCACCGTCAGTGGGAAGGCACAGGTGAGAGGGTCAGTGTGTGTGTTGCTGGAAGATATTTAAATTCTCTTCAGATTATACATCTGCATTATACTCTGTAGATCAGTTGTGAAGTCATTATAATATATATGAAATAACTGTAATATTTGTAAAGATGTAGATATAACCAGTGGAGCTTGAGCAAGGATAAACGTACAGTGTTACTTACCACTTAAGTTACACTGAAATATGATGATGATCATGCAGACACACACACACACTGATCACATACAATACACCTTAACATACGTATATCTTTATTTTCTACCAGTACATGTACAAGATATACAGACCATAGCTGACATCAATGACATACTACTGTATAGAAAACCGCTTGTTATGCAGAGTATTTCCCGCAAATTAGGTCAATTTTGTCCCAGGATGCGACCCACACCAGTCCACTAACACCCAGGTACCCATTTTACTGATGGGTGAAACATGGGCAACAGGTCTAAGGACACACGCCCAATGTTTTCACCCTTGCCGGGACTCGAACCCGGACCCTCAGCGTGTGAAGCGAGAGCTTTGCGAACCAGGCCACGAGCCACCTTAACGTTAATTATATATGCATTGTTTTTTCAATTTGCTGGTGCCGTGGCCACGACCTGCCACCACAGAGGACAACACCTGACTATTTCGAGTGTGTGTACCAGATGCTGCAGTCAACTTTCCGTGTGTTCACAACCCTAGGCTCACTACCACCCTCCTCAGCTACCACCCCAGGTTCGTTGGCACCTTCTTCAGACACAATCCCAGTGTAATAATTAACTGTTGAATCACTACAGTTAGTAATTAAATAAATAATCACTTTAGTGATTATAGATTTGATGAGTTGATCTATGAAGGTCGGTAAATGATAACTGGTAAGTCGTTGCTGACAGTGTCACGGAAACAGTGCCCGGCACTGTTGTCACAGTTGTGGGTGAGGGAAAGTGGAGAGGCTGTGGTCACTGCTGGGTGACGCCACAGCTGTGATCTCAACAGTGACCCGGGATGTGCCAGTGAGTTCTGACTAGAAAAGTATTAGTAGATCAAGAATTAGACACATGTGCAACATCTGGGTATCTTTATTTGTAGACTGGGTATCTTTATTTGTAGACTGGGTATCTTTATTTGTAGACTGGGTATCTTTATTTGTAGACTGGGTATCTTTATTTGTAGACTGGGTATCTTTATTTGTAGACTGGGTATCTTTATTTGTAGACTGGTTATCTACAAACGTGTCTAACACTTTATCTTGTCTGTATTGCATACCATTCATGTAGGAGCATTAGATTACATTACGTTAACCTGTTTAAGTTAGATGACATTACACAACATACGTGTAAGTTACATTAAGTTAGGTTTTGCTAGAATGATTAGATTATTTCAAGTTACATTTGCGTTATGTTGAAGAATATTATGACTGGCAGTGACAGGTTACAGGTCACTGATGGTGTGTGACAGGTTACAGGTCACTGATGGTGTGTGTGTGTGTGAGGTTACAGGTCACTGATAGTGTGTGGGTGTGTGTGTGTTACAGGTCACTGATGGTGTGTGTGTGTGTGAGGTTACAGGTCATTGATAGTGTGTGGGTGTGTGTGTGTTACAGGTCACTGATGGTGTGTGTGTGTGTGTGAGGTTACAGGTCATTGATAGTGTGTGGGTGTGTGTGTGTTACAGGTCACTGATGGTGTGTGTGTGTGAGGTTACAGGTCATTGATAGTGTGTGGGTGTGTGTGTGTTACAGGTCACTGATGGTGTGTGTGTGTGTGTGAGGTTACAGGTCATTGATAGTGTGTGGGGGTGTGTGTGTTACAGGTCACTGACAGTGTGTGACAGGTTACAGGTCACTAGTGGAGGACCTGGATGAAAGACGGGTGTCTTCACACCAGCTGATCCTTCAGTACTACCAGGAACATCTCACCCACCTCACCCACCACACCACGCCCACCACAGCCCACCTCCTTCTCAGAGTAAGAGAAACACACGTACAATACCTCTGTGTATATACATTGGTTAAAAAGAGAAAAAATGGGGGACGACGTATAACTATGCAAAACAACCACTGTGAAAAAATAGCGAATTCCTTGATAATGTGAGAAATCGCGTAAGTACTTGGAAGTTCACTATATTTTCACAGTGGTTGTTTTGCATACTGTGATATCACCTGTTTACTGTGATCTTATTACATGATAACTATATATATGATCTTGATCATAAGAAGAATGTGATAAGTTAGATCAAAATTTCTTAACAAAGAGGAGAACAAAACGTTAAGATTGAGAAGTGAGTTACACAGTGAGATCTGAAGTAGTTATTTCCTTGTCGTGTTCCATCAAGCAGGATGGTGATCATATTTAGGGTTGCACTCCGTCAGCCTGAGCTGGGAGAATTCACTAGGGTAATGAGGATGTCAGAGACGATACTAGAAAGCATTTCTTTACATATAATGGCAGGCAGTAGGAATGGAATCCACTAGGTATTACTATATGGGTTATATTTAATGTGACACTCTTAAAACTTAACACTGTAGACGGGACACGAGTGTAGCTCTTCTCCTGTTGCTACAAAATGTACTCTCAGATAAACAAACATAGACAGCCACTAAAAAGACTAACAAACCACTTTTTGTTTACTAAACAGACATTTTACAGTCAACCTGGAAGTCTGAGGGTGAGGGTGCTGGAGGTTCGGGATATCTGCTGGAGTGAGGCCACAGGTTCTTCGTGTCAGAGGTCAGGTCAGCAGGCCAGGTACTGTGTGGAGGTGCAGCTGGTTCCTCGTCACATGTTCCCCAGCGCCTCTGTCTGCACCACCTCCAAGCAGCGACCTCCGGCCTCCTTCTACGACACCTTCCAGTTGTTAGTAGTTTCTTGTTTTCTGTAGGAAGTGTCTGCCACTGCCATACTGTAGGGAAGTGTCTGCCACTTCCACACTGTAGGGAAGTGTCTGCCACGTCCATACTGTAGGGAAGTGTCTGCTACTTCCATACTGTAGGGAAGTGTCTGCCACGTCCATACTGTAGGGAAGTGTCTGCCACTGCCATACTGTAGGGAAGTGTCTGCCACTTCCACACTGTAGGGAAGTGTCTGCCACGTCCATACTGTAGGGAAGTGTCTGCTACTTCCATACTGTAGGGAAGTGTCTGCCAATTTTATATTGTAGGGAAGTGTCTGCCACTTCCATACTGTAGGGAAGTGTCTGCCACTTTCATATTGTAGGGAAGTGTCTGCCACGTCCATACTGTAGGGAAGTGTCTGCCACTTTGTAGGGAAGTGTCTGCCACTTCCATACTGTAGGGAAGTGTCTGCCACTGCCACTTCCATACTGTAGGGAAGTGTCTGCCACTTTCATACTGTAGGGAAGTGTCTGCCACTTCCATACTGTAGGGAAGTGTCTGCCACTCCCATACTGTAGGGAAGTGTCTGCCACTTCCATACTGTAGGGAAGTGTCTGCCACTTCCATACTGTAGGGAAGTGTCTGCCACTTCCATACTGTAGGGAAGTGTCTGCCACTTCCATACTGTAGGGAAGTGTCTGCCACTTCCATACTGTAGGGAAGTGTCTGCCACTTCCATACTGTAGGGAAGTGTCTGCCACTTTCATACTGTAGGGAAGTGTCTGCCACTTTCATACTGTAGGGAAGTGTCTGCCACTTCCATACTGTAGGGAAGTGTCTGCCACTTCCATACTGTAGGGAAGTGTCTGCCACTTCCATACTGTAGGGAAGTGTCTGCCACTTCCATACTGTAGGGAAGTGTCTGCCAATTTCATATTGTAGGGAAGTGTCTGCCACTTGTGTCAAGTCTTCCACCTGCCACTTGTGTCATGTCTTCCACCTGCCACTTGTGTCAAGTCTTCCACCTGCCACTTGTGTCATGTCTTCCATCTGCCACTTGTGTCAAGTCTTCCACCTGCCACTTGTGTCAAGTCTTCCACCTGCCACTTGTGTCAAGTCTTCCACCTGCCACTTGTGTCATGTCTTCCACCTGCCACTTGTATCATGTCTTCCACCTGCCACTTGTATCATGTCTTCCACCTGCCACTTGTATCATGTCTTCCACCTGCCACTTGTATCATGTCTTCCACCTGCCACTTGTGTTATGTCTTCCACCTGCCACTTGTATCATGTCTTCCACCTGCCACTTGTGTCATGTCTTCCACCTGCCACTTGTATCATGTCTTCCACCTGCCACTTGTATCATGCCTTCCACCTGCCACTTGTATCATGTCTTCCACCTGCCACTTGTGTTATGTCTTCCACCTGCCACTTGTGTCATGTCTTCCACCTGCCACTTGTGTTATGTCTTCCACCTGCCACTTGTGTTATGTCTTCCACCTGCCACTTGTATCATGTCTTCCACCTGCCACTTGTGTTATGTCTTCCACCTGCCACTTGTATCATGTCTTCCACCTGCCACTTGTATCATGTCTTCCACCTGCCACTTATATCATGTCTTCCACCTGCCACTTGTGTTATGTCTTCCACCTGCCACTTGTATCATGTTTTCCACCTGCCACTTGTGTCATGTCTTCCACCTGCCACTTGTATCATGTCTTCCACCTGCCACTTGTATCATGTCTTCCACCTGAAACTTGTATCATGTCTTCCACCTGCCACTTGTGTTATGTCTTCCACCTGCCACTTGTGTCATGTCTTCCACCTGCCACTTGTGTTATGTCTTCCACCTGCCACTTGTGTTATGTCTTCCACCTGCCACTTGTATCATGTCTTCCACCTGCCACTTGTGTTATGTCTTCCACCTGCCACTTGTATCATGTCTTCCACCTGCCACTTGTGTTATGTCTTCCACCTGCCACTTGTGTTATGTCTTCCACCTGCCACTTGTATCATGTCTTCCACCTGCCACTTGTGTTATGTCTTCCACCTGCCACTTGTGTCATGTCTTCCACCTGCCACTTGTGTTATGTCTTCCACCTGCCACTTGTGTTATGTCTTCCACCTGCCACTTGTGTTATGTCTTCCACCTGCCACTTGTATCATGTCTTCCACCTGCCACTTGTGTTATGTCTTCCACCTGCCACTTGTATCATGTCTTCCACCTGCCACTTGTATCATGTCTTCCACCTGCCACTTGTATCATGTCTTCCACCTGCCACTTGTATCATGTCTTCCACCTGCCACTTGTATCATGTCTTCCACCTGCCACTTGTGTCATGTCTTCCACCTGCCACTTGTATCATGTCTTCCACCTGTCACTTGTGTCATGTCTTCCACCTGCCACTTGTATCATGTCTTCCACCTGCCACTTGTATCATGTCTTCCACCTGTCACTTGTATCATGTCTTCCACCTGCCACTTGTGTCATGTCTTCCACCTGCCACTTGTATCATGTCTTCCACCTGTCTTCTTCACCTGCCACTTGTATCATGTCTTCCACCTGCCACTTGTATCATGTCTTCCATGTCTTCCACCTGCCTTGTATCATGTCTTCCACCTGTTGTATCATGTCTTCCACCTGCCACTTGTATCATGTCTTCCACCTGCCACTTGTGTCATGTCTTCCACCTGCCACTTGTATCATGTCTTCCACCTGCCACTTGTGTTATGTCTTCCACCTGCCACTTGTATCATGTCTTCCACCTGCCACTCTCACAACTGCCATAACTAAAGCTACAGTATTATATGGGAGCAGCAGTATTATGTGGGAGCAGCAGTATTATGTGGGAGCAGCAGTATTATGTGGGAGCAGCAGTATTATGTGGGAGCAGCAGTATTATGTGGGAGCAGCAGTATTATGTGGGAGCAGCAGTATTATGTGGGAGCAGCAGTATTATGTGGGAGCAGCAGTATTATGTGGGAGCAGCAGTATTATGTGGGAGCAGCAGTATTATGTGGGAGCAGCAGTATTATGTGGGAGCAGCAGTATTATGTGGGAGCAGCAGTATTATGTGGGAGCAGCAGTATTATGTGGGAGCAGCAGTATTATGTGGGAGCAGCAGTATTATGTGGGAGCAGCAGTATTATGTGGGAGCAGCAGTATTATGTGGGAGCAGCAGTATTATGTGGGAGCAGCAGTATTATGTGGGAGCAGCAGTATTATGTGGGAGCAGCAGTATTATATGGGAGCAGCAGTATTATATGGGAGCAGCAGTATTATATGGGAGCAGCAGTATTATATGGGAGCAGCAGTATTATGTGGGAGCAGCAGTATTATGTGGGAGCAGCAGTATTACGTGGGAGCAGCAGTATTATGTGGGAGCAGCAGTATTATATGGGAGCAGCAGTATTATATGGGAGCAGCA
This sequence comes from Cherax quadricarinatus, assembly GCF_038502225.1. NCBI lineage: Eukaryota > Metazoa > Arthropoda > Malacostraca > Decapoda > Parastacidae > Cherax > Cherax quadricarinatus. The sequence continues at coordinate 1,328,310 of NC_091325.1, forward strand.
GTATTCCATACACGGAGTTGCACTGTTGGTAGAGATAAACGTACCTTCTCTAACAATAATATTAATAAGAATAATCATAATAATCTTCACTTCTACAAGTGCATATATTGATGACACCGCGAATACAACCCACAATATCCTGGCTGGAACAATTCACAAGGTTCTCCCACACAAGATTTTCCGTGTTGTAGATCCTTGACGGACGTGTTGGAGAAGGTAGACTAACCCAGGTGGTCAGTCCCACAGGTGTAATTGGAGGGGGAAGCCCCGGGTGGCTACAACTTACCCTTCAAGTGGTAAGGGTCAGTGGAGGCAGTACGTACTTAGGTGAGGGTCTCCTGCCCCTGTCCACCCTCCCCTACCTCGGTTCACCTGAAGTCCACAACACCTGCCTGAGGATGACAGCCCCTCTCGTCCGACCAGGTGAATCAGGTGAGCATAGAAAGTACTTAGAACCTTAGTTTGTTAGGTATAAATTATACTAATTGTAACTTGGTCAATAAGGGTCACCTATACACTAACATTAATGAGACTGTTTCTTAAGATTTTAATTAAATAAAGACCTGCGTGTATAGACTGAGATATATACCTCTGAGCATATACTCTAAGACGAACACTCTTATGTATATACGGATACATACCTCTCTGTGTATATATACTGAGTGATACATACCTGTTTATATACCTAGAACTGACGCCTGTTAATATAAACTGAGAGATACACACCTTCCTGTGTATATTCACTAACATATACTTGTCAACACAGTGGCCGTCTCCCACCGAGGTAGGGCGACCCGACGAAGAAAAAACACTTTCACCATGTATACACTCTGTATATACATAATCATACAACCCCGTGTACTTCGATGTACAGCCATGTAATTCTATGTACTTCTTGTAGTTACACGGGTTCCTTCTCATCCCTGGCAGGATACAAGTGTGTGTCTGTGTTGAGGTCGAGGCTACAGGATCCCTTGGCTGTGTCATTCACCAAATGTTTAAGAAGTTACCATCCGGAGACCGCAAGGAATGACAGGATCTGACACCACGAGTGACAGTGTCTGACACTACGAGTGAGTGTCTGACACTACGAGTGACAATGTCTGACACCACGAGTGACAGTGTCTGACACCACGAGTGACAGTGTCTGACACCACGAGTAACAGTGTCTGACACCACGAGTGACAGTGTCTGACACCACGAGTGACAGTGTCTGACACCACGAGTAACAGTGTCTGACACCACGAGTAACAGTGTCTGACACCAAGAGTGACAGTGTCTGACACCACGAGTGACAGTGTCTGACACCACGTGTGTCTGACACCACGAGTGACAGTGTCTCACACGAGTGACAGTGTCGAACCACGAGTGACAGTGTCTGACAGCACGAGTACAGTACACCACGAATGTCTGACAGCACGAGTAATAGTGTCTGACACCACAAGTGACAGTGTCTGACACCACGAGTAACAGTGTCTCACACCACGAGTGACAGTGTCTCACACCACGAATGACAGTGTCTCACACACGAGTGACAGTGTCTCACACCACGAATGACAGTGTCTCACACCACGAGTAATAGTGTCTGACACCACGAGTGACAGTGTCTGACACCACGAGTGACAGTGTCTCACACCACGAATGACAGTGTCTGACAGCACGAGTAATAGTGTCTGACACCACGAGTGACAGTGTCTGACACCACGAGTGACAGTGTCTGACACCACGAGTAACAGTGTCTCACACCACGAGTGAGAGTGTCTGACACCACGAGTGACAGTGTCTGACACTACGATTGAGAGTGTCTGACACCACGAGTGACAGTGTCTGACACCACGAGTGACAGTGTCTGACACCACGAGTGACAGTGTCTGACACTACGAGTGACAATGTCTGACACCACGAGTGACAGTGTCTGACATCACGAGTGACAGTGTCTCACACCACGAATGACAGTGTCTCACACCACGAGTGACAGTGTCTCACACCACAAATGACAGTGTCTGACACCACGAGTAATAGTGTCTGAAACCACGAGTAATAGTGTCTGACACCACGAGTAATAGTGTCTGATACCACGAGTGACAGTGTCTGACACCACGAGTGACAGTGTCTCACACCACGAATGACAGTGTCTCACACCACGAGTGACAGTGTCTCACACCACGAATGATAGTGTCTGACACCACGAGTAATAGTGTCTGACACCACGAGTAATAGTGTCTGACACCACGAGTGACAGTGTCTGACACCACGAATGACAGTGTCTGACACCACGACTAACAGTGTCTGACACCACGAGTGACAGTGTCTCACACCACGAATGACAGTGTCTCACACCACGAGTGACAGTGTCTCACACCACGAATGACAGTGTCTGACACCACGAGTAATAGTGTCTGAAGCCACGAGTGACAGTGTCTCACACCACGAGTGACAGTGTCTGACATACGAGTGACAATGTCTGACACCACGAGTGACAGTGTCTGACACCACGAGTGACAGTGTCTGACACCACGAGTGACAGTGTCTCACACCACGAGTAACAGTGTCTCACACCACGAGTAACAGTGTCTGACACCACGAGTAAACGTGTCTGACACCACGAGTAACCGTGTCTGACACCACGAGTGACAGTGTCTGACACCACGAGTAACAGTGTCTGACACCACGAGTGACAGTGTCTGACACCACGAGTGACAGTGTCTGACACCACGAGTGACAGTGTCTGACACCACGAGTGACAGTGTCTCACACCACGAGTAACAGTGTCTGACACCACGAGTAACAGTGTCTGACACCACGAGTAACTGTGTCTGACACCACGAGTAACAGTGTCTGACACCACAAGTAACAGTGTCTGACACCACGAGTAACAGTGTCTGACACCACGAGTAACAGTGTCTGACACCACGAGTGACAGTGTCTGACACCACGAGTGACAGTGTCTGACACCACGAGTAACAGTGTCTGACACCACGAGTAACAGTGTCTGACACCACGAGTGACAGTGTCTGACACCACGAGTGACAGTGTCTGACACCACGAGCGACAGTGTCTGACACCACGAGTAACAGTGTCTGACACCACGAGTGACATTGTCTGACACCACGAGTGACAGTGTCTGACACCACGAGTGACAGTGTCTGACACCACGAGTAACAGTGTCTGACACCACGAGTGACAGTGTCTGACACCACGAGTGACAGTGTCTGACACCACGAGTGACAGTGTCTGACACCACGACTAACAGTGTCTGACACCACGACTAACAGTGTCTGACACCACGACTAACAGTGTCTGACACCACAATCGGATACCTAACCACAATTAAAAACGTTATCGTTGTGTAATAGTTGTAATCTATCTATCTATCTATTTATCTATCTATCTATCTATCTATCTATCTATCTATCTATATATATATATATATATATATATATATATATATATATATATATATATATATATATATATATATATATATATATATATATATATATATATATATATATATATATATATATATATATATATATATATATATATATATATATATATATATATATATATATATATATATATTGGTTTGCGATGTCTTATATGTAAGTATTATATAAAAATTCGTCTAGCCATATAGGATACATTACTTTCCATTTAAAAGCAACAACAAATAAATATTAATCTGAAATTAAAATATTTAATATTAGTTGTAAGTGACCTCTGGTGGAAGAAAACTTAGTCACAGTTTGAATAATTTCTGTCTATTGGTTTTTATGATGTAGAGAAACTTTGTGTGTCCCTGACGAGTCTGACAGACACTCTCAGCACTGACAGTTTACACAATACACTGACAGTTTACACAATACACTAACAGTTTACACAATACACTGACAATTTACACAATACACTAACAGTTTACACAATACACTGACAGTTTACACAATACACTAACAGTTTACACAATACACTGACAATTTACACAATACACTGACAATTTACACAATACACTGACAATTTACACAATACACTGACAATTTACACAATACACTGACAATTTACACAATACACTAACAGTTTACACAATACACTGACAATTTACACAATACACTGACAATTTACACAATACACTAACAGTTTACACAATACACTGACAATTTACACAATACACTAACAGTTTACACAATACACTGACAATTTACACAATACACTAACAGTTTACACAATACACTGACAATTTACACAATACACTGACAATTTACACAATACACTGACATAAGAACATAAGAACGAAGGAACACTGCAGAAGGCCTACTGGCCCATGCGAGGCAGGTCCAAGTCTCCTACCGGCTTAAGCCAATGCACCCAACCTAGTCAGGTCAGGTCACATTGACTTAAGGGAGGAACACGGCAACCGACCTGGTAGCACAAGCTATCAGGTCTAACTCACACCCACCCACATCCACTCATGTATTTATCCAACCTATTTTTAAAGCTACACAACGTTCTGGCCTCTATAACGGTACTTGGGAGTTTGTTCCACTCATCCACAACTCTATTACCAAACCAGTACTTTCCTATATCCTTCCTGAATCTGAATTTTTCCAACTTAAAACCATTGCTGCGAGTCCTGTCTAGGCTAGATATTTTCAGCACTGTACTTCCCATCTCCAGGACTCAAGTCCGGCCTGCCGGTTTCCCTGAATCCCTTCATAAATGTTACTTTGCTCACACTCCAACAGCACGTCAAGTATTAAAAACCATTTGTCTCCATTCACTCCTATCAAACACGCTCACGCATGCCTGCTGGAAGTCCAAGCCCCTCGCACACAAAACCTCCTTTACCCCCTCCCTCCAACCCTTCCTAGGCCGACCCCTACCCCGCCTTCCTTCCACTACAGACTGATACACTCTTGAAGTCATTCTGTTTCGCTCCATTCTCTCTACATGTCCGAACCACCTCAACAACCCTTCCTCAGCCCTCTGGACAACAGTTTTGGTAATCCCGCACCTCCTCCTAACTTCCAAACTACGAATTCTCTGCATTATATTCACACCACACATTGCCCTCAGACATGACATCTCCACTGCCTCCAGCCTTCTCCTCGCTGCAACATTCATCACCCACGCTTCACACCCATATAAGAGCGTTGGTAAAACTATACTCTCATACATTCCCCTCTTTGCCTCCAAGGACAAAGTTCTTTGTCTCCACAGACTCCTAAGTGCACCACTCACTCTTTTTCCCTCATCAATTCTATGATTCACCTCATCTTTCATAGACCCATCCGCTGACACGTCCACTCCCAAATATCTGAATACGTTCACCTCCTCCATACTCTCTCCCTCCAATCTGATATTCAATCTTTCATCACCTAATCTTTTTGTTATCCTCATAACCTTACTCTTTCCTGTATTCACCTTTAATTTTCTTCTTTTGCACACCCTACCAAATTCATCCACCAATCTCTGCAACTTCTCTTCAGAATCTCCCAAGAGCACAGTGTCATCAGCAAAGAGCAGCTGTGACAACTCCCACTTTGTGTGTGATTCTTTATCTTTTAACTCCACGCCTCTTGCCAAGACCCTCGCATTTACTTCTCTTACAACCCCATCTATAAATATATTAAACAACCACGGTGACATCACACATCCTTGTCTAAGGCCTACTTTTACTGGGAAAAAATTTCCTTCTTTCCTACATACTCTAACTTGAGCCTCACTATCCTCGTAAAAACTCTTCACTGCTTTCAGTAACCTACCTCCTACACCATACACTTGCAACATCTGCCACATTGCCCCCCCTATCCACCCTGTCATACGCCTTTTCCAAATCCATAAATGCCACAAAGACCTCTTTAGCCTTATCTAAATACTGTTCACTTATATGTTTCACTGTAAACACCTGGTCCACACACCCCCTACCTTTCCTAAAGCCTCCTTGTTCATCTGCTATCCTATTCTCCGTCTTACTCTTAATTCTTTCAATTATAACTCTACCATACACTTTACCAGGTACACTCAACAGACTTATCCCCCTATAATTTTTGCACTCTCTTTTATCCCCTTTGCCTTTATACAAAGGAACTATGCATGCTCTCTGCCAATCCCTAGGTACCTTACCCTCTTCCATACATTTATTAAATAATTGCACCAACCACTCCAAAACTATATCCCCACCTGCTTTTAACATTTCTATCTTTATCCCATCAATCCCGGCTGCCTTACCCCCTTTCATTTTACCTACTGCCTCACGAACTTCCCCCACACTCACAACTGGCTCTTCCTCACTCCTACAAGATGCTATTCCTCCTTGCCCTATACACGAAATCACAGCTTCCCTATCTTCATCAACATTTAACAATTCCTCAAAATATTCCTTCCATCTTCCCAATACCTCTAACTCTCCATTTAATAACTCTCCTCTCCTATTTTTAACTGACAAATCCATTTGTTCTCTAGGCTTTCTTAACTTGTTAATCTCACTCCAAAACTTTTTCTTATTTTCAACAAAATTTGTTGATAACATCTCACCCACTCTCTCATTTGCTCTCTTTTTACATTGCTTCACCACTCTCTTAACTTCTCTCTTTTTCTCCATATACTCTTCCCTCCTTGCATCACTTCTACTTTGTAAAAACTTCTCATATGCTAACTTTTTCTCCCTTACTACTCTCTTTACATCATCATTCCACCAATCGCTCCTCTTCCCTCCTGCACCCACTTTCCTGTAACCACAAACTTCTGCTGAACACTCTAACACTACATTTTTAAACCTACCCCATACCTCTTCGACCCCATTGCCTATGCTCTCATTAGCCCATCTATCCTCCAATAGCTGTTTATATCTTACCCTAACTGCCTCCTCTTTTAGTTTATAAACCTTCACCTCTCTCTTCCCTGATGCTTCTATTCTCCTTGTATCCCATCTACCTTTTACTCTCAGTGTAGCTACAACTAGAAAGTGATCTGATATATCTGTGGCCCCTCTATAAACATGTACATCCTGAAGTCTACTCAACAGTCTTTTATCTACCAATACATAATCCAACAAACTACTGTCATTTCGCCCTACATCATATCGTGTATACTTATTTATCCTCTTTTTCTTAAAATATGTATTACCTATAACTAAACCCCTTTCTATACAAAGTTCAATCAAAGGGCTCCCATTATCATTTACACCTGGCACCCCAAACTTACCTACCACACCCTCTCTAAAAGTTTCTCCTACTTTAGCATTCAAGTCCCCTACCACAATTACTCTCTCACTTGGTTCAAAGGCTCCTATACATTCACTTAACATCTCCCAAAATCTCTCTCTCTCCTCTGCATTCCTCTCTTCTCCAGGTGCATACACGCTTATTATGACCCACTTCTCGCATCCAACCTTTACTTTAATCCACATAATTCTTGAATTTACACATTCATATTCTCTTTTCTCCTTCCATAACTGATCATTTAACATTACTGCTACCCCTTCCTTTGCTCTAACTCTCTCAGATACTCCAGATTTAATCCCATTTATTTCCCCCCACTGAAACTCTCCTACCCCCTTCAGCTTTGTTTCGCTTAGGGCCAGGACATCCAAATTCTTTTCATTCATAACATCAGCAATCATCTGTTTCTTGTCATCCGCACTACATCCACGCACATTTAAGCAACCCAGTTTTATAAAGTTTTTCTTCTTCTCTTTTTTAGTAATTGTATACAGGAGAAGGGGTTACTAGCCCATTGCTCCCGGCATTTTAGTCGCCTCATACGACACGCATGGCTTACGGAGGAAAGATTCTTTTCCACTTCCCCATGGACAATAGAAGAAATAAAAAAGAACAAGAGCTATTTAGAAAAAGGAGAAAAACCTAGATGTATGTATATATATATATGCATGTGCGTGTCTGTGAAGTGTGACCAAAGTGTAAGTAGGAGTAGCAAGATATCCCTGTTATCTTAGCGTGTTTATGAGACAGAAAAAGAAACCAGCAATCCTACCATCATGCAAAACAGTTACAGGTTTTTGTTTCACAGTCATCTGGCAGGACGGTAGTACTTCCCTGGGTGGTTGCTGTCTACCAACCTACAACCTACTAACTTTGCATTTGTCTATATTAAACTGCATCTGCCACTTCTCCGACCACTGCATCAGTCTATTCAAATCTTCCTGGAGTGCTCGAATGTCCTCGTCAGAATGAATTCGACGGCCTATTTTGGTGTCATCGGCAAACTTGCCGATGTCGCTCTTTATGCCCTCATCTATGTCGTTTATGTAGATTGTGAACAGCAGGGGGCCCAACACTGACCCCTGTGGAACACCGCTCGTGACACTTCCCCACTCTGATTTCTCCCCATTTATGCAAACTCTCTGCTGCCTATTTGTCAACCATGCCTCTATCCAGGAAAAAATTTCTCCTCCTATTCCATGTGCTTTAATTTTCCTCAATAGTCTCTGATGTGGGACCCTGTCAAAAGCCTTACTGAAGTCCATATACACAATATCATATTCATTACCATGATCTACCTCCTCAAATACCTTAGTGAAAAAAGTTAATAAATTCG